>NC_139809.1:18698715-18821215 GCF_963457635.1 Microchirus variegatus
ACACACACCGCTCCTGTGTGTCAGGCAGAGGGATGAAGACCCTGACTCTAAAGATGCGTTTCAGAAAAGGAATACTGTCCTGAACAGTGCGTTTACCTTTTTGACTGTGCAGTTCAGCACTGCTGCCATTTCCCACATAGACATCAATGCCTCCGCTGTCTGAGGAAACACTCATTTGACTGTGAGAGCCATCTGCAAAAACAAAAACAACCAGCCCCTGATACATATATATATACGTATATATGTATACTGAACATAGAATATTGTGCAGTCATTCTGCCTGCTTACCTATCACTGTGTCTCCAGACACATTCTTCACTGTGGCATCACCTTTTGATCATTAAAGAACACAAGGTCAGTCCCTGATGAAGCAATAAAGATTCTTCTAAGTTAATAGCGATTATGGAAAATGTAATAAGGATCTGGCCTTTGACACATAACATAAACATAAATTACACTGAAAGATCATTGTTTCCATGTCTTCTATGTTGCTCATCTTTATCAGGAAGACGTTTAAATACTGACAGCATGACGCACCGTCTCCACTTCATGTGACGTCATGTGGCAGTTGGTCTTTGTTGTCCCATCCCCTCTCTTTTATAGCACCTCCAAAGCAAACAAGTACACAATATGTGTTTAACTGCAACCACATTGCAGTTAAATCCACTCTGCTGGATCAGAGCCCAGGATTCCTGATGAACCTAAATCCTGCTTTACCAACAGATGGTGGCTCATGGACAGACAGTGGTTTTTGGAAAATATCATCCTGGATTTCAGAATGAGCTGCACAAGCTACAGGTTCTTTTAGCCGTTACTCAATTTAAAGTTTCAGTGTGTAACATTTAGGAAGGTTTTCTTCCAACTTGCAGCACAATTATTTTGCTTTTCCATAAGCCATCGTTCCTGGTGTGTTTTTTAGAACCTGCTCTGGTGAGGTTCCAAGCGAGCTGAGCTGATACCATGTGTGACATTGTATCAGCCACTTTCATGAGAGTGACGTCCAACACAAGAATCAAAGCGAGCAATGCTGAACTGTGGATCAGTTGAAGACTTTAAAATGCTGAAAACATGGGTTCATCTCCAACAATTACCAGCCAAATGTCTAAAATTACAAATAAAGTGTATAGCAATTCTGCTTCCCTGTCCAGAGAAAAGAACTTTAACTTTTAACTTCATCTCAGCTTCCAGCCGTCTATGTTAACGCATCTCCACTACAGACACTTTCTTTCTCCCCTGCTCGAGACATTTTTGAGAGGAGTTGTGAGGCTTTTGTTTTCATTTATCTACATCTTCAAAAGTACTTGTTTGACTTTGACCTGTGTTTTGACAAACAGCACAGATGAGGACATATATCTATATATCTATATATATATATAATGTAGATGTTTTGTAGATGAGTGATGAATGCTGCTACACTCACCGTGTACATGACCCAGCTGTATTCTCCCAGAAGAGGAGGAGATGCTGCTGGACTCAGCGTATATGGCTTTGACTTTGAGAGAGCCACGTTCTGTTGAAACATTCATCCTGGTTCCCTGGAGCTTCTTGACGTCCACTCCCTGCACAAAGAACACGACTGATCACTGCACAAGGCTGTAGCCTGGTGATGTTTGCATCTCTACATTTATACGTTTGAGCATATATCCCACTCTAATTCTAGTTCAGAGCCCAACTGTAAAGGAAAGTAAAGTGTCTGATGTAACTGAATCAAACAGGTGTGTCTTAGTCCAAAAGAAAATGTCTTCCTCATTTACAGGAGGAGTACATGGAGGAATCAGTGGAAATGCTCATGCAAAAAACATCAGTGTTGACACAGCACTTTGTTGGATCTCCATCAAAGTCTAAAGTCGGTCAGATGATAAATGACTGCTGAGGAAATGAAAAACAGAGACAGACACACAGATATTCCTGCCTTCATAGACAGATGGCTCAGTTCAGTATTGTGGTTACTGCTGCCCCCTACTGTCTGCTGAGGGTAAGTCATCCAACAAAGCACTAAAAAGCACCAAGTAATAACAGTCGTCCTTACACCGTCTCCACATGTACTGATGTCCACGTTACCATGGATGGTGCCAACACCGGTGACGTGTCCTCCACTGGACTGGACCTGGATCTGATGACCCTGGGGAAAAAAAGGGACAGCGGATTTATTTATTATTTTTATTATTTTAGGCATTTAGTGGGACTTCTTACTCTGGTCTGGAAAACACTGCACTTTTCTATCTTAAAAATACCCAACTATGTTAACATGGCCATTAAGTATCCAACGATTGAACTTATTCAATTCATGCATTATTCATGCATGTCAGGCAACACTGACACCAATATCTACTTTTATAGGTAATGTATAGTTATTTTAAAGCTACAGCTCATACAGTAAGATACAGTCTCATGTACTGACCCATCTTGTGCCTCTATCATCTCCTGCACTATAATATATCAACAGTGAGTATCATGTCATCACCACCGACCTTGACAGAGTGCAGTGAACAGTCGCCTCTCTCTGTTTGCACCTCGCAGATGTTGCACTCCATGTTCTTCACTTCCACGTTGCCTTCCCCTCGAGTGGTGATGAAGAGATCTGAGAGAAAAACACACACTGGGATTATTCAAGGACAAACACAGACATGATCACATTGACTGACACACTCTTTTGTAATGAGCGTAGAGAGAGTAGGTTCTCCATCATCCTTATAAAAGGAACGCAAATGACAAAATAATATGGTCACACAAAGTTATTGTTTTGTCCATATTCTACCTTTACTTAGGTTTTCAGAAATGTTGCACAAATGAGGACCAATATTGGATAGAAAAGACGCATTAATGATAAATAAAAAATGTAATCTAACCAAAATGTTTAAATAAAAAAAATAAACTGGGTTGCCATGTTAGTGAAGTGGAAAACCAATATCTCAAAATGCTCTTCATATAAATCATAAGGAATGATTGGAAAGATGCAGGCTCCCCCTTGTGGCACTTCTATATAAATCACAACGACTGTATGTAGGTGACGAGACATTATTTCTTGTCATGATTATCACGATACAGGAAATTCACCACAATTTACTTGTGTTTTGTTTTGTTTTATAATTGAAATGCTGAATAGTGATTTTATTATTACTATTATTATTTCATTTACTTTACATTTTGTAATTAGATAAAGAGTACATGTTAAAGGTGCCATATGTAAGAATGTGGCCAAAAACAGTTACTACATTCAAATTAAAAATACCGAGGTCTTTTAGGTTTCGTTTTCTGACGTAACTGCCAACCCGTGGTTGCTCGGCAGCTTAGACTCTACTGACTGCAATTATTGGTAGACGGCAGTAGGTGGCGCCACATGCCAAAACATGATTTCAAAACATAAACATGATTTGCAGTCTGCAAAATATTTTTTTCAATGCAAATATTTTGTCTGTACTGTTGTTGTTGGTGAGTTCAGTTTGTTATATGAACATTATTCCTGAGTCTCTGTGACATATTAGGAGGATTTTATGGCCAGTTGCTTTAGATTTATTACATAATGCACCTTTAAGAGATGGCAGCCTTCATAAAGCAAGGCCCTTGCCTAAAGTATACACAAGTTACACAAGCGATTTTAGTTTTTATTATTATTTCTATTATAGATTTATATGCAAACATACTTATGGGTCGTACATTAAAATGATAATTTCTGCCAATAACCCCTCCTATGTGCAGACATGTTCATCTTTAGTCTGTGGGCAGATGAGAGAACATACAAACAAAAATAAACTCCACAGAGTAATACACTAACACATGGACATAGTTCAGCCACAGAGAGACATAAAACAGGACAAAACAACATAAAGTGTCATCAGTATAAACTAATACTCGAGGCCAACACTCACTGCTCTTGATGGGCGCAGACAGATCCACGGACACGCTGTTTTTCACCTGCTCAGCTTTAATGAGCAGCTCACTGCTCTGATCGTCATAGTGGACGGAGACGTGATCCAGACCGACCTCAGCCTGCTCCGGGTCAGAGCCGCGGAACGTGAGGAAGACTCGGTCAGCCTCCGGGAAGCTGTGCGGGTCTAACGGGCTGATGGAGACGCTGCAGCTCAGCTGTGCCCGCACGGAGCAGAAGGGACTGACGGCCAGAGTCCACTGTTTCAGAGGCTGCTTCACCTCCTGCTCCTGTGCCGGACACTTGGCGGAGAAGGAGAAGGAGCGTGGAGTGTTTAGAGGGCACCGGACTGAGAGGGACCAGCGGCGGAGGAGACGCCCGACAGCTGCTCGCTGACATGCTGAGCTCCACGCCATCATCCTCCACTACGACTACGACTACTACTACTACTATTACTACTACTACAACCACTTCTGCTGCTGCTTATCAACACAAACTACTGAGCCAAACGCGCCGCCATTCACGTGACACTGACGTGACGTCACAGCGGTCTCAAGTTTGGATCACGATCACCCAACAAGACCAAACTTCCGGTTTGAGATTTCACATTAAAAGCCGCGTCCACAAACAGACCAGCCTTTCCCAAAGTGTGCCCCCCTTGTGGGGTATGCAGGTACTGCAGGTGGTCCGTGAGAAACCCAGAATAAACAAACAAACGAATAAACGATTAATAAAAAAAAAGTTTTTGTAAATAAGTATTAGTAGTAGTAGTATAATATTCAGTTAGCATATTCTAAAAAGCTGCCTCCTCCCACTCCTTCTCCATATGTACAGCTTAGTAAGTCCATGTTCTCAGCTTTGCTGTTGTATGGTGATTTGATTTGAACACAATGTTAATGTAGATGAATGCAACATGTAAGAACTAAAATAATGAAGGTTCAAGATCATGCCTCAAGATTAAAAGATGAAGCAGAGCCTGTTAGACACTCGTGAATCCATCTGATGTACAAAAAATTATTTTGAAACTCCACGGGAGTTAATAACTTCAAAAGACACATTATAAACACGGTTGTCGGAAAGTTATTGCATTTCCGGTTTGACGAACGGACATAGCCCCACCCACTTCTGGTTTTGACCAATCAAAATGTAACCTACATGTGACATCATTCTTTACGCAAAGGCTGCTGGGAATTGGATCTCCAGGTGTGACAGGTTTCTATCTATCTATCTATCTATCTATCTATCTATCTATCTATCTATCTATCTATCTATCTATCTATCTATCTATCTATCTATCTATCTATCTATCTATCTATCTATCTATCTATCTATCTATCTATCTATCTATCTATCACTAAAGTACTACTACGACTATTATTATTACAATTATTATTATTATTACAACATTTACGTTTACCAAAAGAGCAAACAAAATAACACCAAACAATTGTCTAATAATGTTCATGTGACAAAACAGCTGAATGAAATGTATTGATGTAAATAACTTTATTAATCTTATCTTAATTACAAAACCATCTTCAAATCAGCCTTCAAGTGGCCCTGGAGTTCAGTAAACATCCGTCTCTGCAGATTCAGACAATCTTCATAGAAAAATACGTCTTCATAAGAAGATTTCTCTCGTCAGTGGAAAAAACTGGACTCAGGTTATATAAAGAACTATAACATTAAGACTTAAAGTATGTACATCCTCAGTTATTGCTATTTCAACCTGTAAAGCAAAGGATACAAGCTTTTAAAAATCAAACCACAAGGTGGCAGCATTGTGCTAATGGTGCGCAGTAAGTGTGTGGAGTGTGTGGGAGTGAGCGGGGTCAGAGGTCACGGTGCAAAGCCTTTTGGTCTGATCATCATCCTGACAGTTTTGAAAGACTGTCTGTCATTGGTGGGGTAATACTCGGAAGTTATATTATGCCACGTCCCCCAGAAAATACCATCCCTGATTCCTTTATACTTTCCCACATAGTATCTTCCGTTGAGGTTTGCAGCCATGCAGGCATCGAACCACCAGCCAGAGCTGTAGTAGGCCCCACAGTTCCCCGAGGGGTAGCGGTCATTGTCCCTGTCTGGTGTGGTGAAGGCCCTGCCGTTGTGGTCATACGTTTTGCTGAAGCGGAGCGCGTTCCCTGCCGTGCCAGAGTAACCTCCGACTGTCAGTCTGTAGCGCAGACGCTCGCTTGCCACCTTGAACTGCTCATACTCTGCATGCTCCATCACCCCGTCAAAGTCCTGCAGCTCCACCCGCAGCACCATGTCCCTGTTGCGAGTCAGCAGGTGGATCATGTCGTTCCCCAGCCAAAACTCCCCGCCGCCCACTTCCCCAAAGCCTGAGCGGTATTCAGCCCAGGTGCGGTTGAAGCTCACGCTGCCGTCCTGCCTGAGCTGCAGGAGCGTCCAGCCTCCACCGCCCATTTCCATGTCACAGAAGACAGAGAAGCTCTTGCTGTGGATGTCAGGGGTCACCAGGTACACTCCGCTCTTTGTTCCTCCTTGGATCAGGTGGTCTGCGCAGTCTCGCCGCAGCACTGTGGAGACTATGGAGATTATGGAGAAATGGAAAAATTCATAAATACGAAAGCTACTCCAAATCGTCCAAAAGGCAAATTAGTCCTCCTCCTTTGAGGAAATGAACTAAATTCCTGCTTCTGCTCATATTCTGAAGGTGACATTATCGCTGCAGCTGCGCCAGGGACCTTGAAATATGTCGGGTCACAAGGGTAACACGTCTGTGCACAACCACTTTTCCATAATACTAGGTTTTGTATTCTTGAATGTGGACGTTTTTATTAGATAGGTAGACCAGTGTGGATTTTGCATTTTGCATGAACTAAATATTGAATACATGAAACTCAAAACAAAATGTGTAAACCTACATAAATAATGAATTATTGGCAAATGTGTATTGTGAAAAACAGGCCAAAATCTCCCTGAAGGATTTTTGTTTTTGACTCTTTTTGGTGATGGATTGATGAGTGACTTCATGAGACGAATCTGATGCCAAAGCTGCACAGACTGACGGATGTTTTGAAGATGTTTGTCAGTGCATGCTTGTGGTTTTGTGCCTTATCGCCACACACACACACACACACACACACACACACACACACACATTTTGTGCGCACATGCAAATTCCTCCTTTGACAAGTAATAACCATGATGTATGGTGTAAAGATGATCTCATGCTCCAGCGCCACCAGAACGATGGCCTGTTAAAGGTTTTATATGATGATCATTAAAAACTGCCATGTGGACCTTGGTCAAACATAAGAGCGTGTTGAAAACAGCTCTTCAGCACTTGTTGCTTTCATTTCTCTCTCTTTGATGTCATTAGAGGACAAATGGTGTTTGGAGGACGGCTCATAAATGTCACAGAATTTCACTGTGAAGTTAAATTTCTTAACATTTTTGTTAACAGAAATTAAATAACTAACTGAAATTAAATGGTGTGTTTACAAAACAAACTAAAATTGAGTGAAAATGTAGTAAATACATTTCATAGATAATCCTTTTGGTTTCATATGAATTGTATTTATTTTAACTTTTGTTATGTGCTAAATTGAGTTGAGTTGGTTTATCTAAGTGAATCAAATCTCTTGTCTCTTATTGGGTTTATTATTATTAATATTATAATTAATTATAATTATAATTAAACAAATTAATTTAAAAAATGAACTTTTCTTGTCGACTGTTATATTTGATTGAGGGACGGTTGTTCATTTGTCCAAATAATTTTTAAAATGGCGTCTTTTGCTGGGTTTTTATGACTCCAATACTTATTATGACCTTTTTGAATCTTGCACCTGGCATATTACTAAACACTAAAACTAATAAAAAAAATCTAATAAAAACCATAAAAACCAGCAAACCCACTCTAAAAAAAATCTTCTTTATCCCAATCTATTATAACCTTGTTCAGCTGCACTCTAATCTTTAATTTAATAAAATAAATAAATGACTAATCTATCTATCTATCTATCTATCTATCTATCTATCTATCTATCTATCTATCTATCTATCTATCTATCTATCTATCTATCTATCTATCTATCTATCTATCTATCTATCTATCTATCTATCTATCTATCTATCTATCTATCTATCTGTCTGACATCACAGTATGAAATAACATCTCTTGCCTTTGGATGGATTCCCCTCTTCCATGTCCGTCCCTCTGTCCTTGTGTCCGTGGCGTCCGTCCACTGGTTGCTCTGTTGGACGCTTGTCCGCTGACCTTGCGTCTGAACCTGTGCGGGTGTCTCTGGAGAAGGCAGCCACCTGGTGGATCTTTACACGCAGCTCGCGTGCACTGGGAGTGGACGAGGTGTCAGGGGCCGTTGACCTGGTGTCAGGGCTAAGTGTGATAGAAGCTTCAGCTCTGGGGGAAGGGACTGGAATGATCGGGGTTTGTTCAGGTGCCGTTTCCACAACACGGAGCGCTAGCTCAGCTTGTACGTCCGGCTCAGTGATAGACTTTAACGGTGTGGATCCTGGACCGGTGCTAGGGATAACACTTGGCAGGGTCCCATGGATCATTGTGTTTGCTCTTGTTGTCATTGGGATCGATGAACGTTGTCCGGCTGTTTGTGGCCCCAGATCAGACGTAACCCTGCTGTTCGGGTTCACGGTGAAGCCCTCAGCTAGAGCGTGGAGGAGAGGGAAGGTGTCCAGGCTGTTCGAGGACTTTGGGCTGGGAGTGACGGATTCTTCTGTGCTGAGACTGAACTCTGCGTCACCTGGGGAATGAGTCGTTTCAGCGCTCTGTTTTACAGGGCCAGATGTAGGTGGCATGTTGATTTGAGAATTTTGGATGCCATCTGAGGTTTTCCCACTGATCTCAGGGTTGGAATCTGTTTTGGTGTTTGGGTTTGACTTTTGTTGCACTGCTGGTTGTGGCCTTTGAACAGATGTTGCTCCTGGCTTGAATGTATGTCCGCGTCTGGGAGGAGGCCTTGGTTTGGAAGTTTTGTTGGATTCTGCTTTCAGGATTTGATCAGGTACAGATTTTGGGTAAAGATCAGGCGTCTGGCTCGGCCGAGCTGCTTTAAGACGCTGATTTTTTTGCGGTGCTTGGCTCGTTTTAGGCTTCACATTTGGTTTAGTGATTTTACTTGAATCGACCTCCAGTCGTTTTTGGTTAGGTTTAGGTATGTGGCCTGGTTTAGGGTCTCGGTTTATTACAGGGATTTTCTGGCTAGGTTTAGGTTTTTGATGAGACGGTGTGTTAATACGATCAAGTGCAAGTTTTTGTGCAGGTGTTTTGTCTTGGTTAGAGTCAGACTCTGGAGATGGATTGTCTTTGGAATGTCTCATTAATTCTGTTGTGGACCTGTTGTTGGGTTTAAGCGTGAGCTTTGCTTTTCCTGTACTCCCAGAATCTGGCTGTTGAACAGTTGTGTAATCAGACCTTAGATCAGGTTTAGTCTTTTCTTTACCTTGAACCTTTTTCTGAGGCTTTTGTTTTGGGTCAGGTTTGATAGTTTGAAGAGGATTATGTTGATTTCTGTCAGGTTTTGAGTTTGGTTCAGTCTGAGGATTTGTGTCTGAAGGAGGTATAGACTTTTGATGATACTTTGGCTTTTTCTCAGTTGTAAGGTCTTTGTCGCGTTTAAGCGTGGGATTATTTTTCAGATTTTGACCAGTAGTTAAATTATTAAGTGTTTCTCTGTGCTCAGGTTTGGGATTATGGGCTTGCTGTTGACCTTTGACAGGCTTAAGTTTCTGGTCATTTGTGGGTTTTTGGAGTGAAGGCTTCAGCTTTTGGTCAACTTTAGTCCTTTTGTCAGGTAAAGGTGCTCGGTCTTGTTTATGGTCATTCTTGGGATTTTTTAGCTTATGAATTGCTTCAGGCTTAATTCCATGTTTATGCTTTTCAGCAGGATTTGCTCCCTGGACTGGTGGAGGTTTTCCTCCAGTCTTGGTGTTGGAGCTTGTGTTTTTTGTCGTCCAGTGGCTCCGCGCTGTGACTGCACTCATGGTAGTTGTGTAAAAATGCTCTCGAGGAGTTGAGTTTATTGTAGTTGCCACCGTTGAACTCACTCGACCCTTGAAGCGTGTCCTGGAGCTGGGACTAGTTGTGGAGGTGAATCTGGTCATGGCACTGGTCCTTTGTTGTCTGGGGACACCCAGTGTTCCTGTCCTAGATGTTGTATTCGGTCCACTTGTGGTCTTGAAGCCTACGTCTGCGTCAGGGTGTGGGTGCTGATAACTGTGAGCCACATGGGTGTCTTCGCTGTGGGATGGGAGCCCATGAGCACCTGTCATCATTGCTTCATCCACATCTGTGACCAAACGTGGACTGGGCAAAGGAGGAGGTGGAGGGGATAAAGTCAAGATTGTAGTTTTGTTTGAGTCCATATTTTTATGTCCTGTTGTAATAAAACCGAGGGTAGATAGAGGAGTCTGGCTGTCTGAAGTAAAGTCTGTCCTTTCACTTGCTTTGTTGGAGGCTAACCCTCCGTCAGTGTCTTTCTGTAGACTCTGGGCCACTTTGTCTTCCTCTGTTTTGGTGTCTGCGCCTGTCCCCCTGTCGCCTTCAGCCCACTCAGTGCCCTCCTCCCTGTTTATGGTCTTCTCTTCATGTGTTTGCCCAATGCGCTCAGTCTCTTTTGGTTTGTCCTTATTTTGCTCCACTTTCCTTCCCTTTTCCTCTTTCTTTTCCCTGTCCTCCCAGTGCTGCTCTCGTTCCTTTTGCTCATAGTGGTCCTCAGACATCTTTATTCCATCGCTCCCCTTGTCTTCCTCAGTGTGGGTGTCTTCCTCAGTTTCCTTCGTTGCATCTTGCCTCACATGTTGGTCACCTTCTGCTGTTTCCTCTTTCTTTTTGATATTAGTGGTCATATTCCTTTCTTTTCCACTCTCTAACACATCCTCTCTATCTCCCTTTGAATCTCCTTTTTTATAGTTCTTTTTATTTATTTCTGTCTCCCACAGATTTCTTTCAGGAGTTTTTTCTCTTGCCATATCCTTGGTTTTCCTATTTCCTCCAGCAGTTGGCACCTTTGTCTGTCCCAATTTGTCCCTTAAATTTGCCCCCTCTTTTTGGGTTTTTCCATCTTCTCCTGTCATTTCTAGTAAGGTTTCGGCTTCCTCATTTTCTTTTATGACCCTTTTATTGCTCTCTCTCTCTGCTTCCCATTTATTTCTCCCTCCATCTTCCAAATGTGTTCTTTTTTCACCATCTCCTTCCACGGTCTCCTCCACTTTAACCCTGCCTTTTCCAAACTCCCCTCTAACGTCTTCTGCTCTCTCAGGTTTTCTCTCATTCACCCAGTTCCTCTCATCCTTCATCCGCGTGTCTGCATTTTCATTCAGCATCACATGCTCTTTTTCTTTTTGCGTTCCACACTCTCTCTCAGTTTGGCTTACTGTACAGTCTGCACACATCCTCCTCAGTTGATCCACATTGTCCTTCAAGTCCTGCAGATCCTTCATGATCTTTTCCAGCTCCCTGAGCTGCGTTGGCACATGAAGAGTCAGTGGTGGCAGACTCAGTAAGTACGGGCATGTTGTCTCCTCCTGCCCTGGTCTGCACGGACCCTCAAGCTGCAGCGTCGCTTCGCAGGGCCCAAATTCCTTATCCACCAGGAGGTCTCCTTCTCCAGAGACTCCCGTTGTCCCAGAGAGGCTGGAGAAGGCAAGCAGGGTCCCATATACGCACAGCACTGTTAACCTCATCACGTCCCGAGGGTAAAGAGTGGAAGGAGAGGAGGGAGAGAGCGTGAAAGAGACCGACCTCAGTTTGTGAAGCGCAGTGACAGTCAGAGGAGTGGGTAAGGTGGGAGGGGGAAGAAGGAGGAGGCAGAACTGATGCAAGTCAACGTCTGAGAGAAATGAGGGGAGAGGGACAACAGGTGAAAAGAGTAGGACTGTGAGGACTTAACTCTCTGAATATGCTGTGTTTACTGAGCGATATATTTATATCAAGGATGACACATGATGTGACTCATCAAAGATCATTAAATTCATTAAAGAGATCGTTATTATTGTTATTATCTATTGCTCCGATTAATGTCTTTATTTAATGAAGACCATTTCTTTTGCATTCTCCCTCCTTGCTGTAATGATAAGTTTATTATCAGTATGCATATGTGCCGCAGTCGCTTTGGCACATGCTTCCTACGCTTCCTGTTAGTGGTCCACAAACATGTGAAGGACAGATGCGACAGGTCAAAAATATGCATTTGATTGCAACAATCGACCGCTTTGCCAGAGTGAATGGTTTGTAGCTCAGATTTGTTAGAACATAGTTCATCTTACTGTTGCCTGTGTGGTTCAGCGTCTGCGTAATAGAAGTCGGGGATGTCAGATTTATCAGAGACTGATGATTGATTTGAATTCAATGTCAGGGGAGAACAGTTTTTGATGAGTTATTGACTTCATTTAGACATTGCTAATCCTTGACAAGTGTAGAGCATTAGTGAGGCAGAGTCTCGGTGGAGAAGCCAACGCTTTTGTGCCAATTTGTCAAAGATTGGTACTCGTGAGTGAGGCATCTGCGTGGCGGGGAGTTTAGATAATGAGGCTTCATTTTTTCATAGCCAGCGTGTAAATGTCAGTCCCACCACAGGATATGGGATATGAGTGATAGCAGGCAATCCCCGTGTCTCGTGTTTGTTTTGGAAAATCGTGTCATGTTCAATGCTTGTTAGATCATTTTAAATCGTCTTATTTTTAGGCTGAGACGAAACACGACCCCCTGCTCATTTTCGTTCTCGGTCTGGACAGATGCTGCTGAGATGTCTCAGCTGTCCTTTAATAATGACAAAGGAAACCATTTGTTTAGTGTGAGGACTGTGGGAAACATCACAAGAAGGAATTCAGGTAAAAGACACCAGCCCTACAGCGTCAGCATGTCAGCCTGAAGAGGATGACAACCCTGTTTAATGTTTCATTTCATTTTTCACTTGGGTCAAATCAGGTCATGTACTGCATTTGCATTAGCAAAGATTTAAATACTATTAATTTAAAATTAAAGTGCTTAATTCCAGTGTGTGTATCAGAGTAATATAATAGAATGACTGGTAAAAAAAGGGCTTAAATTCCCTGGTTCCCACTAATCAACAAACATGACATGCATTGATCTTCCAGCTGTTACCATTAATTTTTAATGTTTATATTCATTCAGGAGTGGATAAAAGCCCAAACACCTGAGAGCAGAACAACCACTGAAATGCTGTCAATCACATTTTTCTTTTTTGTAGATTCAAGGCTTGTGTTTCAGCTTCAAACCACTGCAGTGTGTATAGGCTCTGTACACTTTACATAATGTCAACTGAGTCATATATTTTATTTGGTGGACCCTCCCTTCGTCCTAGATGCCAATGCAGCTATGAGCTCATACACAAATTGACGAGTGTTGGCAGGACAAAAGCCCGTAAGACTTTAATACTGCGACGCAAACACGTGGTGTCAGAGAAATGTTTACTCTCTCAAGAACACTCTGTGAGAACACCACGCCATATCGTAGAGCCACATCGCTTACATCACTGCAAAGTGATGCTTACCTTATACATGAGCTGCATAAAAATTAATTCACTCATTGTCTAACCCTTAATTCTCCACATGAGTGCCAGAGGGAGCTGGAGACAATCCCAGCTGACACAGGTCACCAGTCCATCGCTGGACAAACGGAGTAAATGTAACCTGTGCACACATAGTGTGTCCTGTTCATTCAAGTTCATAAGTGTATACCACACTTTGTTTACTTTTTATTTATTTATTAACAAATTAATACTAAGCCACTTTTGTGATTTAAAAAAAAAAAGTGACACTGGTTTGGTCTAAATAACACTGTAACTATAATGAATGTTATTAAGTTATATATAACATTTGTCAAGCACAGGCTGCTGGTGCCTACTGGAGGAGTCGGGAGGTGGGCACCAAATCAAACTCCGCTTATGGCCCCATAAAGGCTTGGGCCGGCACTGCCTCTGTGTGTTTTAGGACTGTGGGAGGAAACTGGAGAAAACACACACACACACACACACACACACGCACACCCCCACACACACACACACACACACACACACACACACGCACACACACACACACGGAGGAACATGTAAACTCCACACAGAAAGGCCCTCGGTTGAACTGGGTCGCCTTTTTGCTGTAAGGCAACAACGCTAGTCACTACTAAATTAGGTATAATGATAATAAAAATCTACAACACGAGCTCTTACGTGATTAATCCCAATTATACCCTCACTCTTGTCTTTACCCATTTATGGACAGCAGCAGTTTTTTTTCTCCTCAGGGTGCCCTCAGTGTTTTGAATTCCCCCAGCGAGCTGACTTGGCCCGCTCTCTATCCTGAACCATGTAAACACACAGACCAGTATAAACATGTGACCATCAGTCCGGCTTCACTGCCCGGGCTTCCTGACAAACCACTTCAGCTTCATCCACTTTGGTGCAGAGGAGCCACTGTCGTCGCTCGTGTCTGCTTCGTGCATAAGTGTCCAGCGTTTTCCAGCTGAACAGGAGTGAACCCAACAACTGTCATAGTGCAGGCTTTGCCAGACTATTCGTAATCCCACACTTAATCTGTCTGCCTGAAGGTACCAACCTACCTGGAAAATATGACTCCATTGACTCACAGTTTGCATGAGGAGAACAAATAAACATAATCATTTAGCAATATTGTTACACGACACGACACCTGCTATAATCCGCGTGGATCACTGTGTGTCTGTTTGGAATTAAAGTTTGCCTCCTCGTCTGTTTCTGTCATCTGTCTCTCTCACACACACACACACACACACATTCAGTAAATGGTTTGTCCACTACTGAATCCTTCATACTTTGGTAACTGATACATTCCTTTGCCGTGTGTGAAAATGATTTTCATTGGTCATCTGAATGACAGTGATGCTTAAAAATAAAACAAGAGAGTGTCACTCACATCTGGGCTGGATTTCCCACAGCGAGCCAGCTCTAGAAGACGTCAGGTCAATTTGTTTCTGGTCCAAAAGCCTGGACCTCATTAAGACATTGTTTAGAATTTATATTTAAGAATCGCTGAGAGTCGCCGTGAAGGATATGAAGAGCAGGCGCAACATGAGATCAACTTGCATGAGAACTAAACTTGTATTTTTCCATGACAGAAGGAATTATTGTGCTTTTTATTTTTGCCATTTTGTAGTAAACACATAAAGACATTAAAGTTGTTTTCTTTTCTGTCATCACAGGCTGATGTTCATACTGAATGGATTCATGCACCAGTCAGTTTATTTACCAGCTGTGGTTAATAGAAAACATACATTGTACACAGTGGAGGCGAACATCACCCAGGTTTTGTTTGACCTTTCCTGACCAACTCCATAAAAACATCTCCAGCTGGTTTTGGGCTGCAATAGTTCATGCAATATTAATGCATTCATATATAATTGTTTCTCGTGCTCTGCCAGACAAATAATTAATAAAAATGTAAATAAAAAGAGAAAAACACTAAAACAGATATTGTTAACAAACACAAAGGTCAAAGGTCATTTACCTGAGTAAAGTTGTTGACATTGACAATTAAAAGTCAGAATTTTGATGTGTCAATGAATAAATAAGGTTTAACCACTTTATCTGGTTGAGATGGAGCCAATTATCGTCTTCCAATCTTACATAGTGTTACTTTAATTTTAAACCATCATTTGGACAAGTAACAGCATGCAACAAATATTTAAATGTGTTCAAGCAAAAAATGTTTCTTGTGACATTTAATAGATAAAAAGGATGAATTTGATTATAAAACCCAGGGGTTTAAAATATTTTCCATCTAAAGGTGGTTTATATAGAAAGACACTGCCTTGTGTTACGGGAATTAAGAATAACTTTTATTATGCTATGAACTGTGTCTTCTTCTCTATAGCAACCGTTCAAGTGTCAGCGCTTAGTGTAACCCAATAAACAATGTGAGTTATCCACTATTCCAGATTAAGACTGCAGAGGCTGCAGACCAGAGAATCCTATAAAAGACAGACGAGACGAGACAACTCACAGAAGAATTGTAATCTCACACATTGTGTTTGTTTTCTTACAAAATAAAAACAATACTTTAAGTTGAATTCTAGATTCTTTTGAGAGAGACGCATTTCAGACATTTTACTGACAAATTGTTAACATTAAATCAACAAATGGGATGCGATTAAACAAACCAAATACTGTGGTGTATGATACTACAGTGAGCTGCTTCATTAAAGACAATAACATCTCACACCAATAACCCTTTTCTGTCACTACAACTACAATTAAACCCATGAATCTAAAATACAAGGCCAATCTGGACATAACTAACATGGCTAAAGTCTCACATGTGGTTCAGACTGTAAAACCACACACAGTCAACAACACAATAAACAGAGAAGAACAATGGAGTTTAGAACATTAACCATCACCACCATGTGCCAAAGAACACATGTAACCACTGCAGCATCATACAAAGCATGCTGGGAAACCCCGCCCACAAACATGTTTTTAACAATACTAATATTTTTAATATTTTTATGGAGAATGACACAGCTGCGTCTGACAGACTCTGAGTATATCCTTACCACTATACTGCCACCTAGAGTCACTTTAAGAAACATCTCAGCTTGGACAGATTCACACTCCATTATCAACAGATGGATCTGTAAACTAAGATTAAAAGTAAGTAATAGTAAGAATATAAATCAAGTTATATGCTCACAAATGTCTGGAAAACTCTGGTGGACCTTATATATAAAGGTTTTACAACTCTTTAAATAAGGTCGTCCATTTTGTGCTCATTTCAAACTGCGTTTTATTTATATTTACCAAATTCCAATACTATTTAAAAAAAAGAAATACAACTAAGTAACTTTTAACATGCAAATGTGAACTGTAATTGTATTACATTGATTGTATTTTATTAGTTAGTTTACTGCAGAGATCCAAGTGTGTACATCAGACAAATACACCACCTAGTGAAAGAGACAGGTACTACAGCAACGATTACTAAATGAATCCGCTCAGTTATGAAAGGCAAAAAAACAACAATAAAAAAAATAAAATAATAATAACATCTTTGTAAATTTTACTGTGCTGCTGTTGGTGCCAATACATGTAAATGTATTTATTATGTTCTTTAAATTCGCACAAATACATTAATTCAAAGTATTAATATCAAAGAGATAATTTAAATAATGACACGCACTACAGAGACACAGGTGTCCTTTGATGGCTCCTTTTATGAGATGACTTTGAAACTAAATAAAAACAAGAAGCAGTGTATTTCATAGTTTTAACAAAAGATGAAGGATCGGTGAACTTTAACTTTAGAATTTTCTATTAGTAGTAATGATCTGTTCTAATGCAGTACCTGGATATTACATTAGAACTAGTATTTTATCACTGTAATGTTATCATCATATCGCCACTCCAGTATTGCTGTCGTGATTATTATAGAAGTTAGGAATAAATAGTATTTTTTTTCTATTTTTTATACCGATTGGGATGAAATATCCAATGTAATTTGGCACTGTTCTCTTCTGTTATTTTGTTTTTAACGCTCCTTTCACTCCTGGATCTGTTTCCATTGAGGAGGTGTTTTTTCTCTCCGCCACTCTGCAGCCTCTGTGCGTCTGACGTCACTCACCAAGCCCCGCCCTCGGCCTGGCTCTCACGCACCACTTACGTCTGACCGTAAAAAATAGAAACTTCCAAGATGGCCGAGTCCGTGGACTCCATGCATTTCGCAGCAAACAGTAAAACAAATTCCTCTAAACCCCTGATAGCCAAGCGGCCGCCGGAGAGCCGACCGCAGTCTTCCAGTGACTCTTACCCACCGGCCCCTAAGAAGATCCGGGTGGAGGAGAAGGGCCTGAAGCACAGGAAAGTGAACGGAGAGGTGTGCGCAGGGGAAAAACACAACGGGAAGCAGAGTTGTGGGAGCCCAGCGAAATGGAGTTTCGGCCCGGCCAAGGCGAGCCACTCCACCGCCGCCGCTGTGCCAGCGACTCCCGCTCGGAAAATATTCAAAATCAGCAACTTCCTCGCTTCGCCCGTGAAAGTGAAGAAGGCGAAAGAGAAGCGACACAAGGAGAAGGAGAAAGGCGGCGAAGCGCAGCGGAGCTCCCCCGCGGGTGTGGAGAGACTGAGCCCAGCTAGCTACCATACAAAGACGGAGAACGGCGACGGGAAAACGCTCCAGAGAGGTAGGTCAACACGGGCAGCCCGCACCATTCAACACTCAACTCAGCCACGCTGTAAAAACACTCAAAACCATTACATACGAAACAATGCTGTAATTAAATAATTAATTAAATTATTACACAATACACTGTACCACAGGCCCCAGTGTTTATGAGGCCCAGATGGAAATGTATACACGTGGAAATGTTTGTGCGTCAGTTTCATGAATGTAAGAGCATTTCACTGCAGCACGTCTTCTTCTCCTCTGCTTCTCTCAGAGCATCGTGTGAAGGAGAAAGAACGAGAGAAGAAGAAGAATAAAGACTGGAATAATCACAAACTACCACCTGTCCACGACGCCAGAGAAAACGGAGAAGTGATTTCCCCACTCAAAGGTGAGGAAAGTCTCAGGTGTCACTGACCATTGAAGGTGGAAAGTTATTTTTCACTTTTTACTGAGTCACACAAGTCTCTTACAGATGACACACACACACACACACAGCTTTAGAGGTTTGTCTCAGGCTCAGCTTTGTTTTTATATAGACACTCCTTTTTATTTATTTATTGTTATCATGGACACTAGTAATCCCTATAGTCACCTTAACATGAATAAGACATAACTCTGCGTAGAGTCCAAACATCTCCCACATGCCAGATCAAGTCTTATTGTGTTGTTCTTGCACTGAAACCTACAGTACAGGACATTTTCCTCCAAACGTGCTCTTTACTTTTGACTTATGCTGCATGTGACAGTAATCATCACCTTTTTAAGATGTTCAGATATTCATACATTATGACTGGTCTGATACTCTAAATCTTAATTAACCAGATTACAATAGCAGTCTGAATAAGACAGTGCCACGTAAACAGTATTCTCTGTTTACCTTTGCCAATATAAAGTCACACAAGAAATGAATTAAGACACCGTCGAGGAATCTGAGCGTAGACATATTCTGTAAACATGTATACGCATTAATCAGATAATGAAGTCAGTGGATATTGTGCAGCTGAAAATTGTTATATGTTATGTAACATTTGTACAATTCCTATCAATATCAGACATTTAAAGTTTTGTCAATCAGCAGCAACTAATACTAGTTGAAATGTCATCCTCAAGTTTAAAGTGATGTCCAACACTGTACCAGGCCTGCAAAATGATGCTCATTCTGTCTCACAGAGCCCAACGAGAAGCCCAAAGCTGGTTCAGAGGAAGACCTCCTGCTGAAGAAGATCAAGAAGAAGAAGAAAAAGAAGCACAAAGACGGGGATAGGGTGAAGGAGAGATATCGGCCCAAAATGTACCATCGCTCGTGTCAGACGACGTGTTCAGGAGTTTCTCTGGGTATACCCGAGTTCCTCAGTCAAATCAATGGGAACGACAGCAGCAGCCTACTGCACACCTCCACTGCACCACAACAACACCATCAGGATCCTGTTACTGCTGCTACATCTGCCTCCATGGTCAGGGAAAGGCTGGGCTACAGCTCCCCGCTCCACTGCACGCCAGTGCCGGGCTTGTCCAGTCTGGAGTTTAGACATCTGATCCACATTGAGCAGCAGGCCAACGGCGGAGCGTCTGTGGCACACGCCTATGTGGACCAGCTCTCTGCTCTGTCTCCGGCCGAGATGCAGCGCTTCGCCCAGGAGTTTGTGACCTTGTCCTTCAGTGAGGACGAGGGCCAAGCCGCCAGTTTTGTGATGGGGATCATTCATGGAGCGGCATCCTGTCTACCAGACTTCCTGGACTACTTTTCCTACAAGTTCCCCAACGCGCCAGTGAAGATGGAGGTGCTAGGGAAGAAGGACATCGAGACGACAACGATGGTTAACTTCTACTCTCAGGTGAGAGCACTGCTTTGTATTTGACCACGTTCTGTGTACAAGAGGGTGCTGAAGTGTCCACACTGTTTGTGTTTAGGAGGCGTAAGCAGCACATAATCTACAAGCTGAAACAACACAGCCGCTTCATCAAGTTTTCAGATTAACTGTGCATCAGCTTTTCTCCAGGCTGTTGATGGATAGATGTTTTCAGGACGCTTAAATCTATCTGTGCTCCCCTGTTCACAGTGTTTCAGTGGCTGCTCGTGTTGTCTTTGGCAATCTCCGAGTTTGGCATCTTCGGTTGGATTAGTGCTTGTGTGTCAGCTTCGTTGACCCTGTTCAGACCTGGTATTAATATCTATCCTCAGTGTTCTGAACATGGCCAGGTCACACTTGGTTCAGGTCTGAAAGGTCCTGAACTAATGTGTCCTGAATGTGTCCTCAGATCCGATCACACATTTGTCCACATTCCGTAGCTGCATGAATGCTATCCATCGAAATTGGATCAGACCTCCCAATCGTTTTACAGCAGTATTACACTAATCAGCACTTATTTATCAATGCATTTGCCACCAACACAGTATTCACTCTGATTGCCATATAATTCATCTTTTCTAAAGGGTAAAACTCGAGAAATGCTTCGATTCACACAGCTCCTCTCTTTTCTCTCGCTCTTGCTGTCTTTCACTCACACAGAGGCACAGACACAAACACACTGACGACAGATGTAGCTGTACAGTCAGACAAACAGTCATGATGTCACTATGTATTTGAATAAAGGGCAGGGAAGCCCAGACCCCATCATATGTGGTCACAGGAGAAACATCCAAGTGTGAACAGCTGTTCTTAGCACGAAAGAAAGTTTAATAAACTCAAGTTCAATGTTATTGTACGTGCTTTGACTGCTTTGGTCATTTGGGATGGATGTTTTGTTTAGTGTCTTTGCTTTGTGTAAGACTGGTTAATACTCCATGTCTGGTGGAAGGATGTGCATGTCACATGTGAGGGCTCCCAAACCCTCTGCATTCTTCTAACTATTGTGCTTTCTGCACACTCAGTGGAGGCATCTGAGGGAAGATTGGCTGAGCAGATTTGGCTTCATAAGCAGCTCTACAAGACCACAGAGACATCTTTACTACAGTCACTAAACAAGAACTGCCAGGGTCAAAGAGAGAGAGAGAGTTGTCTCTTTTTTTGGCTATATACATTGCCTGATTTGCTAACAAAATTATATATTTATAAAAATAAATAAATCATACCTGAATGATTTGACGTTATTTGTCTGACCACGTTTAAATTGTGAATTGAATTATAAACACCATTGACGATTGCTCAGTCTGAGGAAAACATTTGCTTTTGCCTTTTTTTTTTGGGACACATTTTCATATAATGAGCACGAGAACAATAAAGGAAGCATAGTTTTGTATTTGAGAGCTAGAAATATATTAGCATCAGCTCTAAAGCCATAACTGAGCGCAGAGTCATTTTTCTCTATTCCTCTTAGAGACACTCCACATGCTTTGTTATTGCATATTCCTGAGGCTTGTCTGCTTTTCTCCACTACCGACGTAAGGCAGATGATGCGTTATATTCTGTTGCTGTTCTCAGTAAAACTGTGAGCATGTCGCAAGTGTAGATTTGTTCTTTTCTTTAAAACAATAATGGTGATGCAGCAGTGTTGCGTCTCAATTCCAGTGAGTGACCGAGTCCTGTGTTTGCTGTTAAACTGACATGACGTTTCAGAAATCACATTTTCACACACAGTAATGGATACTTTGTTATTACACCTATTTAATTTTACAGCTCGCCTGAATACTGCACCCGCATGCATACCACAGAACACTTTACCCGAGGCTAAGTCCACACTAACTTGTCATCTTTTTGAAACTGCATTTTCATGAAAATTATATTTGTCCAGATGTACATTTCAGCTCTCGGAAACATTTTCCCTCCATAAGCACTTATCACACAGCCACTCACAAAAACAGGGCATGCTGGTGTCAACAGGAAGCGGATTGTCTACTCTGCAGTTGGATTGCTTAGTCGCAATAAGTGCTTTAAACGAGGAACAGTCGTGACTAAAAGAAAGACCAGGGTTTTCTTTACCTGCCAGTAAGTTTCCTTGCACTTTATGTCGAACTACAGTTGTTGCTTAATTTGGTCATTTAATGGGACTGTCCTTGTCCAAGTATACAGGCGCTGGTCAGGAATTCACGTATTGAATGAAGTGTGTCTGTCTCCGTTTTGTGAGGTGGCGATATGACTTCCTTCAGCTTGGCAATTTCTGGTTTAACTTGCAGCTAGATTTTAGCACGTGGAGTGACGTTGTTGCTGTTGTCTATTTCTGTGTACCGACACGTATCTTCAACTAGTTGCAGATATTAACCAGGGGTAGGAACTGTGGTGCTGCATACATGTGCAGAGAGCGCCTGCCCAGGCCAGCTTGAGGCTGAATCTGGTCCTATTGAAGTTTTACATGAATGAGTAATTCAGCTTCCATTATCTAGGTGTGTTAGTCCAGCTTTGACCAATTAGATTTAGTACAATTTTAGTTGGACTAACGTGTTTAATCAGACTCAAAAGTAATTTTTTGTTTTGAACTGGGATCAGTAAGAGAGGAAGTGAACGTGAGCTGACACTATTGTTTCCCAAAGCCTGCATTCTGTGGGCTTGAAAACTGTGGAGCAATGCCTATGCTTGGCATAAAAATAACAAAAGTGATTTGTTTTTAAGTTAAAACAGCAGGAGCATACAGGAGGCAGGACATGATGATGTATAACTGCTGCTGCTGAAAAGCTCCTCGTTTTCATTTACTGACGTCTGTATTGGTTATATACACACACACATTTCTTTTATAATGTCATATTTAGCATCAGAATTGACATTGTGTTCTTTAATGATGGTGCTAACACATGGTGTAACTCAACAGATTATGAAAAGTCTTCATGTGATGCCCTCACACACAACCTGCTGTATTTTACAGAACATGATACAAAGATTGATGAATTTTTCCAAGGTTTCGCGAAATCCTCCTCTAACTGGCCCTTTAGTTTGTTGCTCCCCATGATAACCACAAGTGTGTCTTTGTATTTAAGTGGCAGGCAGATGCTGGTGGCAGGTGCTCTGAAAATACAATCATTGTTTCCAAAAACCTGTGTCAATTTTTACGCTGCTGCTTACTCAGTCA
The DNA here is from genome assembly GCF_963457635.1 of Microchirus variegatus. NCBI lineage: Eukaryota > Metazoa > Chordata > Actinopteri > Pleuronectiformes > Soleidae > Microchirus > Microchirus variegatus. Next base: position 18,721,751 of record NC_139809.1, read on the forward strand.
AAAAGCTGCATCCATGGTCAGAGGGTGGTTATGAAGTTAGTTTGCTTGTACTAAGTAGTGTCAGGTAGGACTTTTCCACCAGTTAATTCTAAGCCAAGAACCCTATTGAAATTGTGAATGTCTTTTGTGGCACTCTGAAATGTTTAGTATGATCAGCTGTCGGGCGCACAGCTTTTTTCTTACCTTTTTTTCCACCTGAATGCTCCACCAGCACTTGGAAATGTTCCATCAAATGTGATCCCAACAAATATCAATGATACAGTATGTTGTTTAGTATTAATGTGAGGGGTTGGCAAATGTGAGTGACACCTGTTATACTTGGTCCACAGAATGTTGATAAAAAGTCACTCACATGCAATGTATGAATAATAATAATAATAATATTATTATAAAGAAAAATGCAGTGACTTTGTCTTATTACCTCTAATAACTTCTTAAAACAAGGTTGCAAGTATTTTATAGTTATGTGGAACTTGATTACAAAGCTTAAAATGACAAGAAATTCAAAACAATTTGTTTTTAGTGACCTGTCACGTGTTATCTGCAGTACCGTCGGTACCCACCGGGGGGTGTGGCCCACACTTATGTAATCACTGGTTTTCACTTAAAATCTCATTCCTTGTGTTGTTTAAAACTTCTTTACCAAGTGTCTGCTGGTTCCTAATTTTTTTTATTTCAACAAGGTACAATTTGGTTTTACAAACATATGAATGCAAGATTTAAGTCCAATTATTTAATGATTGCAGTCTTTTAAGTGATTAAAAAAATTGGCATCCAATCAGCTGATACTCAAAGAGTCCAGGAATCGGTACAGGTTTGAGAATTATTGTTGCTGCACCCCTGCAGAAAACCCATCAGGTAAAGATAATCGAGTGGCAGTTTTATAATTAAGACTGTATTGATTACAAACCCTAACAGGAAGTCACACCATTTACATTAATAATACACCTGAGCATGAGGAGCTGCCCATGAAAAAGTGCTTCAACAGTAAAATCTACAGACGACATATGTTGTTGTTAGTTGTAGATTTATAATGTCAGATTTATTGATCACTTTCCTCTGTGCTCTCTGGCTGCAGGTGAAGCGGACATATTCCCAGGGAACATACCGTGCCGGGGCCATGCGGCAGGTTAGTCTGGTCGGCGCTGTGGATGAAGAGGTCGGAGATTATTTCCCAGAGTTCATCAGCATGTTGGAAGACTCTCCCTTCCTGGAGGTTAGTGATTTTATTGTGTGTTGGTGTGTGTGTGTGTGTGTGTGTGTGTGTGTGTACACAGCGAGTGGATGTGTGAACATCTCTTTTCTCACCCGGTGTCTGCAGCGGACTCTGCCTTGGGGAACATTCTCCAGTTTGCGGCTGCAGAGTCCCACTGAGAGCGACGACGGCCCCATCATGTGGGTCAGACCTGGAGAACAGATGATCCCTTTGGCAGACATGCCAAAGTCACCCTTTAAAAGGAAAAGGTGTGTGAAGTCTGTAAATGTTTACCAGGGCACAGGTGTTATTGTCTCACCAGCACCGGCCTTTAGGAAATATACGCTACAAGAAGAGCTGACGCAGCAAAACTATATCTATATATTCAGCTTATCTCTGTCCTGATACGACAGCATGCCACCAACACAACCTGACTGCTGTATATGTGAATAACACCTTTCAGATCCACCAATGAGATAAAGAACCTGCAGTATCTACCGAGAACCAGTGAGCCTCGCGAAATGCTGTTTGAGGATCGGACTCGAGCTCACGCTGATCACATCGGTCAGGGCTTTGAGAGGCAGACCACTGCTGCTGTAGGTGTGCTGAAGGCTGTTCGCTGCGGAGAAGAGTAAGTACTCTCTGGCTCCTTTTTCACCATGCGACATGAACATTCACGTGCACACTTATGCATAGTATGTAACCCTATCTAGAAGATGTTTGATCTAATTTCACTGACACTATGTTCAGATCACCAGCCACAACGGTCACATACCTAAATGTATGTGTCAACAACAGAAAAATGTGATACTAAATATGAGACAACTTGGTATGGAAGTGGGAGATAATATGCAAGATAAGATGTACCTTTATTGGTCCCTATGGGGGAAATTCAGAAATGGAAGCTGTCATATTAAATTTAACACAACAACTTCCATTGTTGTGTTATTTTGCCGCTCTTCCACCCACAGTACAAGTCAATGATGTCAATACAGTGCATGAATTCTAATCACATGTCCACATATTCTGTCAGATCATAGGGAGAAAATGACTCACTTCAGCCTGGTCATTTGAAAGTAGCCTATGTAGCAATAAAAAAAGAGATCTCAATTGAACTCAGAACTGTAAACGGGGCTTGATTTATTGCCTTCCAGCAGCGATATTCCTGCCCGGATCACCAAAGATGTTGTTTGTTTCCACGCTGGAGATTTCCCAGAAGTGGTCATGAGGCTGCAGCTGGATCTCCATGAACCGCCTCTGTCTCAGGTGAGTCTTGTCAAGTAGAATGCAGCAGATTACACCAAATATAAGTAGATGCTAGTTAAACATTTTAAAATATTGTCTTTTCAATGTTTCGAGCAACAAGAAGAAGAAGAAGGTCGTTCAAATTGGGAATTACAGCTGCCACAGTTTTAACAGTTCTCATCAACCTGGTTTCCAGCAACAGGCGGCTGTGTTTCCTCTCTAAAACATACAGATAAACCCACTGTTAAAGACCTGTTTAACACCACACTGCTAAATTAGTTAGTAGTTGGTGCAAAAGTGCTGCTAAAACAACAGATATTCCTGTCAGGAGATTGTACAGATCCAAAAATAATCTGATGATAGTCAGAAGATTGGTCAAACAGTGTCTCTGACTGCGACTCCTGTCGCTGAGCAAACATTCTAGATCAGCGGTAGCTGTCAGAATATAGAGCTATCAAGTAACAGCTTTAAAATTAAAATGATTTATTACCATAGTTCCCAAACAGAGGGGGCGCCAAAGCTCCATGGGGATGAAGGATTCCCTTTTATCAGTAAAATATAGATGACTCAGAATTGAAACACACAGTGTGTCATTCCTGCTGCATCTGCTGTATTTCTGTATCACAGCAATATCAAACGACGTGGTTTGATTGTGATGATTGATCTGTTAGTAACATACACACAATAAAATGCAAAAACAAAACACACTGGCTAAGTAGTAGTAGTAGCACAGAATATTAACTTCCCTCCTTGTTTGATATGGGGTTTGCTCTGGTCGTCATATACAGTAAAATACACAAATGTAGTTGCAAATTAGCTCTGTGCTTTACGGTAGATGTAGAGGTTACTGGAAGTCATGCAGCCGGCACTGTGTGATGCACAGGAGAGTAATAGGAGAGGGTGGAGCAAAGTCAAGTGTGTGTGTGCGCTGTACATGTTGTTGCCTGTCGTGGTGCTCATATAATTCAGTCAAAGTTCTGTAAAACCTCCATTGTAAATTCACAATTGTGGAGATGGGTCATTAAAAGTTAACAAAATGAAAACATCCATTACCTTGAATGTAAATACAGTTTTCTATGGATTTCTATGTCCATCCGTTATCTACCGCTTTATCCTCCACTGGAGGGTGTGTATTTATTTTCATATATATATATATATATATATATATATATATATATATATATATACATATACATATACATATACATATACATATTTATATATACACGTGTATATACAAATATATATATTATTCTTTGCTTTTAGATATTTTAATGCAGAAATATTTCATATTCTATCTTAAATTCACAAAAAATGATGGCAGTCATTATCAGAGCTGTCATTATAAGCCAGACTGCTTAGCCTCTTAGCCCATCTCCCTTCTGGTTACGTTAACAGCATTTCTCCTGAACAGCAGATCGTCCTGCTCCGGGCACTAGTCCGGGCACATCCGGTTGCGTACATTGAACCGCAGAAGAAGAATAACGTCTGTTGTGGAGGTGTTTCACGAGCGACAGTGTCTTCTGACTCTGGGTCTGACTCCGGGTCAAAGTCATAAAAGGGACTGCGGCGGGGAGTCGTGAAGAAGCTATTTTTAAACATTGTTAAAACAATTGTTTTGATAATGAGGAGCAGTGCATCCACCGTTCCAGAGGGGGAGCTGCGCTTCTGAGAGCTGGTGTGCTAATTATGTGACTTCCGGGTATTGGCCAATCAAAAGACAGTTTGGAAGGCTCTGCGCTGGCTGGCTTATCACAACAAAGTCTGTCTTCTGGGTGTGAGATTTCAGTCTGAAATATCGCAGCTGAGGACATTGTCAGTAAGGAGAGAATTCTATCGGCTAGTTTACAGCAACTAGGAGGTTTTTAACCATAAAAACAAGTTAATGTATGTAAGTAGACCTCCATAACTAACACATATGTGCAACAAGAACGCTCTATGTGAGCTTTGAAATGTACTTTTACTTACGTCACATAATAATAGTTAGGGTCTCATTCTCTCAAAAACACAAAGATTGGGTTCAAATATTTCCTTGTCATTTTACTGAACCTTGCTGAACCTCACATGGTCTCGTCTTTGCTTTTACACAGTGTGTGCAGTGGATCGATGATGCCAAGCTGAACCAGCTACGAAGGGAGGGGATCCGATACGCCCGCATCCAGCTCTACCACGACGACATCTACTTCATCCCCAGAGGAGTCATCCACCAGTTCAAAACGGTGTCTGCTGTCTGCAGTCTGGCCTGGCACATCCGACTTCAACAGTATCACCAACATGAAAGGAAGGAGGAGGAGGAAGAAAGGTGTGCTAATACAGAAGTCACACTTCACATCAAAGAGGAGGAGGAAGAGGAGGAGGAGGAGGAAGATGAGGAGTTAGAAGAGAAGGAGTGTGACCCTGCTACGCATGAAATGATGAAGTTGGGGCAGGAGGACATTGAAGAACAGGATGAGCCACCCTCACAAATACCAAGACTCCTATTCAAGGAGGAAGAGCAAGAGAGCAGAGCTGAGATGAAGGAGTCGTCAATGACACAGTCTGCACCTTTAGTCAAGAAGGAGAGAGACGAGGGTCCAATCACTCACACACTAATGGAGCCTAAAACAGAGGAAGACAAGAGAGAGGGTAGTAAGGGAGGGGAAGACAGAAGTGCAGACACATGTCAGACTCAGCAGAGAGGTCACCATGAGGGTGCAGTGGACGGTGCGTCCTTTAAATCACTACAGCAAAGTAGGAAAGAGAATCATGTGGAGGAGGAGAGGCAGCAGGCTAAGATTGTCCTGCCAGGTCAAGGTCTGAAAGAGAAAGCGAAAGATAGTGTAATGACCACTTCTCACACACTGCCTGTCAAAAAAGAAAAGGACAAAGGAAAAAGAGAGAAAGATGAAAGGGAAAAGCCAAGAGAGAAGGAGAAGAAGGACAAGGATAGGAGTAAAGAGAAGGAGAGGGACAAAAAGGACAGGGGCAAAGACAAGGATAGAGAGAAGGACAGGATGAGAGAGCAAGAGAAATTGAAAGCAGAGCCAGGAAGAGAGGGAAGTACATCGACGCAGCTTCTGCCACAGATGAGGAAAAAAGAGGACGAGGAGCGGATAAGAGAGGGCAGCAAAAGCTCTCAAACATCTCTCCATACTCAGAAAGATGATAAGTGGGACTCAAAGACACACCCGCATGTCAAGAGAGAGAAGGAGCATGATAAAGACCGGGGGGGCACACAAGCAGCATCCACCAGAGACGACGCTCGAGAGTCCTTGTCACACAAACACAAGTCTTCACATGGGAAGAAGGAGAGGAGTGGACACAAGGAGGGCAAAGACGGCAACTCCTCCAGTACGCAGGGTGTGCAGGCAAGGCCAGGGAGGGACGATGAGAAGGCGGCTGCTCAAAAAGCTGCAAATATCCAAGTTAAAAAAGAAGGAAAGAGGGATAAAGATGTCGGCAGTAAGGACGAGAAAAAGAAGTCCTCTGTTCCTACACCAACAGAACACAAACCACCACGGACGCTCATCACCTTTGACCTCTTTAAGCCAATGGAGGCTCACCAAACATTTGCCCTTTCCTTCACAGACAGTCGGCCTAAGACTCAGCACCACAGTGACTCTCGAGGCTCGTCCTCAAAGCCTGGATCTGACAGTCGGACAGTTGTGTCCTCTAAAGGACCAAGAGTAAAGGACTCGATGCAGGGAAAACCTGCCACACCCCTACAGCAGCACTTGTTAAAACAGCCTCTAAAAACACACACACAGGCCCAAACAGAGAAGACTTCTTAATACGAATGTCCAGTCTTCTATTTCTACTGTACAACTTATGCCAAGGCTTTGTTCAAATAATTGAAAATACATCCTCCCTTTGGTTCTACAGACGAGTGGGTGCATTCCATTACTTTGCTGACATAGTCGTTTTCACACAGTCCAAGATTCAAATGGACTACTGTCCTTATCCCAGTATACAAACACTGGCCGAGGATTGATTTTATCAAATGAAGAGTGTCCACCACCACTGCACCAGATAATGCCCTGGTTCTGCTTGTTGGTATTAGCTGGTGGCTAGTTGTTACATGTCAAACGCCATTCTGAGTCTTCCTACCATCCGTTAACTTAAAAAATATAAATTTTTTTAGCTGATAGAGCGTAGAATTTATCTCCTCATCAGTCCAGTATAACATATCGGCCCAGATTTTGCCACATCTTTATCGCTTCTGTGTTACCAGCTTCCATTATTATCTCTGTGGCACAGAGGACCCAGGTCAGCTCGAGTCCTACTTAATGTATACGTGCAGTAGTAACTCGACTCTCATTATCTGGCTGTGTTTGTCCAACTGTGAGAAATTCACTTCAGTACAATGTTCAGCTGCTTTTTAAACGGTCCAGTTTTAGTCAAACTAACACAATCATTAATTTTATTCTGATATCATGTAAACGTACTGACTGATGTAATGAAAGGAGGATTCACTCATCATTTCATTATTTTTAACAGTGCCTAAGAATGTAAGCCGAGTAGGTGACTTCACGTTTGTTAGCAGGTGTGTATGTAGGCTCTATACAACATGTTACGTGACCAGTGTGTCAGTGCCTGTGCACTACTTGGCTTCGCTCTTAAAGCACCTTTTTTTAGGTACTGGACTCGCCAATCTGAAAACGACCATCGTCACCCCTCGCTGTAGGAAATGTCACCTGTGTTAATGTTTGGAAGAAACTTGTCAGCGAGCCACAGAGCTCTCCTACTGACGTCCTCTTTGCCTTGTTGCTTTTGACGATGGGGTTTGTTTATATCAACACTCCAAAATGGGAGGATTTGGTGTTTTCAGACTGGACTTTGACTCGCACAGGGCTGTAAATGATACTGTATGTACCAAAACTGTACAGTATAGATGTTATTAGCACCAATGTGAGAAAATGTATACAGAAATTGCATATATTTTTTGTAAGACAAGTTTTATTTTCCATAGAACTTATTTATATTATTTACTGTCTGTTTTTATTTGAAACCAACGTATGTGGAAAAATTTGTTGTAAATACATTTTATTTCCTAAGATAAGACTTGGTAGTGTGATTTATACTCTGCTCAGAACCTCTCAATAAATGGTTCAGAAATATAACTGACATTTTAATGTCTCTCCTGCTTTTCATATTGTCATGGTTTGAATATTTATCTTTATATTATAGCAAAGTTGTAGCGATCATGTGGCAAGCACTAGTGTCCTAATTGCCATCAGTCTATTAGAGCTTTTATTCAAATGCTAAATGAAGTTGCTAATATGCTATATGTTGTGTTTAAATACTCAAAAGCAGCTTATGTAATGTTGGAATTGCTAAACAAGCACAGAATCTACCTCAGCAGGACAGTACAGTACAGTGTAGCTCAGCAGTACAGCAAAATACGATGCATTTATTGTAAGTCGCTTTTTGGACAAAGTGTTGAATGTCACTTTCAAGGAAGGAAACAGTGCAAATTATGTCTGAAGGAGGAAAGTTCTCCATTTACATTCAAATTGCAGAAGTTGTGAGATTTCTAACTGCTTTACAGAGACGCTTGTGGTGACAGTGATTCAACAAACATGACTCACAGCGCATGCTAGTCTATTTCCTACGGTCAGTGACGTGGTGCTCGCTTCAGTGTTGTGTGTGTGCACTTCACCAGTTCTGTTCCACACCAGAAGGCAGTCATGTGAATGCCAGAATAATGTAGTGCTATTTAACACCTGTGCACCACAGTGTGAAGAACTCACATGGGTCTAATAAGGACATGTACACGCAAAACAAGTAAAGGACGATCTGCAGAGGTTTTGTATACGAACGGCTTTTTATCCACACACAACCAGTGTTTTGGGAGTCGTGAACGGCTGGAGTAATAAATGCAACAATGGGAAAATAAATGGTGACGTCACAGCCCCACCTCTATAGACCTCAACCCCCGATGGACGTCACATAACAACAGCGGACTGAGCTGCACGTCGTTTTGCGGGGTTTCGTATGAATGGAGTCATTTCTTGATACAATGCTGTTGACAAAAAAAAATTTAAGAACGAAAACAAAGATTTCATAGGGAGTTCTGTTTCCGTGTGGAGAAGGCCTGAGTTGACAAAAAATAAAGTAGCTTTGAGGGACATTGGGGTGTTTAAGATAGATATGCAGTGCCACTGTTTTACATACTGTAGACATACACACACATTTACATACACTTTCATTGCTCTGCAAATTTCACACCTGATTCAAATAGATTGGTTGTTATCAGGCTTCTGATGTGAATGCCGACCGCAGACAAGCCTGTTGTAGTTTACTAAAAGACTGAAAAAATATTCATAATATATTTGGAATACTTTCAGCGATTTAGCAAGCTGTCAGACGGGCATTTAAAATGATAGCATCATGTGGTTAAAGGAGTAGGAATATGTTCAGAAATCAGAAATCGTGTTTAAGGGCAGTCTGAGAGCACATTAAAGCTCTGAAAATATAAATACTCTCAATAAAAAGTAAGCAGTTAAGATATTATCCCAGTTGTTTTCAGTTGGGTCCTTCGTCACATAAAACGTACAGTTCTCTCATCTCCAAACAGGCAGTGTGCTGAATGCCGTCTACTGTATGTAACCGACACCGACTGTACATGGGTACCTCATACACCCCATTTATAAAAAAAAAAAAAAACATAACGTAACTATCAGTTGGAAGCTGAGAAACGAGTGAATTTCACTATGATACTGAATCTAGCTATGTTTACAAGTAATCAGAATAAAAGCCTGATTGGGATAATTCCATACAGGCCATTCACAAACAAACTTCATTGTAAATGAGGGGGCTGGTATATGTTGATCATCATTCAGATCTGTGTTCATATAAACAGTCCATCTGATCATGACTTCCTGGTTTGGTGCTATCTTACAGCTCAACTTTCATTCCAAAAAGAAGAAGAATGAACAGACATGAAAGTCAAAGAGGAAGAAAATGAGACAGATAGTGGACAGTGAGTGGACGAATAGACATGTGTGCAGTGTGTTTACTACAGAAGCAAAAGTGAAGCTTCTGCTTCTACTTCTGGAGACTAAGTCAACACTGCACATGTCAAAATAGTCCATTCTTACTCTTGATGCATGTGTACGCACACCACAATCTGATCCATTTCATTTTGCGTCCGTGTAAATGATGGAATTGCAAATACCAACCGGAAAAAAATATTTTCTGAATGAAGACATTTTGCACATGTAAACATAGCTAGTGAGAGAGCATTTAATGTGGATCAGTCATGACTGGCTGATATAAGGTCCATGTCAGCTCTGATACCAATCCAGTAGATCAGATCGGAGGTTCCATAACAGAAGCCTGAGTGTATAAAAAGTATTAGAGTTCAAAATCAAGTCCTCTGGTTCAGTCCCTCCTGTAGTGGAACACACTATGTCCCAGCTCCACTAGAGCCCCGACCAGCAGCAGCCACAGAGGGACACACACCACACTGACCCATGTGTCAGTGAGCCTCTCCAGGTAGGAGCACAGAGTCAGACAGAAGGCCAGCTTCAGCAGCAGGGCCATCAGATACCACAGCCTCCTCTTCAGGCTATGCTCACCATCTCTTGGGTCAAAGTCTGGCTTGCAGCGTCCCGCCATCTTCACAATCAGCATGAGGATGAGGACTGTGTCAAAGGTCCACACAGGGAGGAAGATCAGGAACCAGCTCCAGTGGATCTTGGAGTCCAGCTTGAGGACCAGCATGATGAGGAAGATCAGGGCAAAGATCCATGAGAGGAGCACTCGCTGGGCCAGGGACATCTTCATCTACAGAGGACTGGCACAGAGCCAGTGTCATCCACAACCCAGAGAGACTGAAGACTGGGGTTACACACACACACACACACACACACACACACACACACACACACACACACACACACACACACACACACACACACACACACACACACACACACACACACACACACACACACACACACACACACACACACACACACACACACACACACACACACACACACACACACACACACACACACACACACACACACACACACAATTAGGGATGGCATGACATTATACAATATCAATGTGCATTGTGAAAAAAAGTGTCCACAAATAGTTGATTGTGGTGAATTCCCATATGCAGGATAATTCTGAAGGGGAACATCAGTAATATTTAGTATGAGCTGTTTGGCAACATTGGTCGTACTTCTACCAAACAGACCAGTTCAGTACATCATCAATTATTTATCCGTTTCCATTATTAAAAACGTTGAGAAGATCAAAATAACTGACCACACACTTTTGTTGGGGGGTTACCAATCACAGTGGGGGGAACTAAACACTCTGCAGTCCATTGATTGATTCATCATCACTGTGCAGTCTTCTCTCAGGTAAAGCTGGACTTCTTCTTATGACAAACAGCAACATGCCAATAAGAAGTTTACTTTGTTGAGTTCTTCTTTGTGGACTGTATAGACATGCATGACGTCATGTGATTTACATGGCTGACATCTGTCCACACACCATGGTGAGCCGAACTACAAGGTACCTCTTGGTTGAAGTCAGGGTATCCAGTACTCATGGGTTAATTTTTCACTTTAAAAAAATCACTACAAAATATGTTTCCTTAGTCAGATTTTAGTGGGCAATAAGTGTCCTGTTCCTTATAGACAGTGTGTCTAATGTAAGTATTGGGGAGCAGTTCCCCAACATAAGGGTGCCCAATAAGTGGAAAAGTACTGATCGATAACTTTGGTACCCTAAACCAAAACAAGTGTGTACTCAGTGTACTGAAGTGACCCGAACTGTAAACACCAAACACCAGGCTGCAGTAGCGTCAGTAACGAAGACATATAGCGTCGTTCTTTAGCATTATTTCATGATTTACTGTAAGTCGTGTTTTTTGGACAATTTGTTCAACTCTTTTTCTCTTAATAACTCATCCACATTTGCGCACATTTAATTAAAGATTGGTTACAGAAATAAACCAAATGAAGGTAGATTATTTATATTTATATTTAATATGGTGACGATTATTCTCCGGTGTTGTTTTTATAAACCATTCTGCTTCGTATACTTAGCAACAGAGCAGACCTGAGGCTACAGACTGTTAGCAAGCGTCAACTAACTTGTGAAAGCTAAAATAAAAACATGAATTAAAGAGTCTTACCGCGTTCACCAGGAGAGTCGACCGGTTTACACAAAGCAGTAGTTTGGAAGACAAACGCTCCGCCAAAAACAACAACGTTGAGACCTTAAAAACAAACGAACACGATGAAAACAGACGGGACTGTAGCCTTTAGCAGCTGTGCCTGGGAGACTTCCGCTCGTGATTTTCAAAATAAAATTAAAACACACGCTTGTATTTTATTTTGCAATGAAACGAGTCCAGTATATATGTGTGTACACGTATATATTATATATATATATACAAGCTACACACACACACACACACACATTATATATATATATACAAGCTACACACACACACACACACACACACACATCAATTTCCAACAGAAGAAAACTAATGTTAAATGTTACTAAAATGTGTTTTATTTTTTTTACTGGGCTAGTATAACAAATTAATACAAAGTACAACTCCGTACACATCGTAGATTGTCAAAAAAGTAAAGTACAAAACGCTTTGAGGTAAAACATCATTTGAAAAAGATTCAGTTAAAAAGCCCTTATCATTCCAATCTCCATTCAAGGTAAAAGCTCACTTTACACTAACTAGCCGAAAAACCAACAATGCACTTCTATTTACAAGGTAGTGGCGGTGCAAAATACAGTGTAAGACAACATTCAGTCAAAATATTCATGTCTTTGTCAACTGTAAACAATAAACATCGGCATATTTATCCTGCTGTACAAAAAACGAACACAGAAAAGCAAATGCTGTCACACTGATGTTTCCACCTAAGAAGAGAATTTTGCATTAGACGTCTGAGTGCCGACATTTGTATGAGACATGGTACAAAAGTGAGAGCAGAGGTCTTCTTTCCTGTTATTGCCAAAACATATAAGTTTCAGACTTGTTCCTATTTGAATGGCAGCTATGTCATCTACAGCATCTCCTGTTGTGTGAAAACCTTGTAACTTTGTTTTCCCCTTAGATTTGGTCTTAACTGAAGGATTTAAAAAAAGGGAAGTACCATGAAAAGACCAAAAACACAAGGCTCTCAGCTCCAAGTGCAACTATTTCTACAGAAAATATCTGGAAAACATGTCACAAACATACAGCAGTTCATTTTTTTTAAAGCTAAATTATTTAGTAACAGTTGCAGACACCTGTTTTTGCCATGAATGATGCATGTTTATGTACATGTGATTACATATCGCAGCAGAAGTGCAGACTGACTCTGAATTAAAACGTATATGTTCATGGAAGTGAGGGATACCTGATTATGTGTTTTTAACGTTAACAATTTTCTCTTTTAATAACACAGACATTTTCGTGACCCTCGTGTGGAGGACGCAGCGGTAGACAATGGACGGATGGACATTTTAAAGTTACAAGGTGTTCACTCACCAGTGACAGCACTTGAAATGTCTGAAATACAGTCAGAAAGGAAGATACTCTTAACTAAAATGTAGTTTCAAAGGTCCAGGGTGTAACGTTTAGTGCTAATTGGTAGAAAATGACTATACCACCCATATGTGTAAGTGTATAAATGCTTGTCTTGTTTCTACGGCAGCCTGAATGGACAAACTAGTCAGAGTGTGCCTCGCAAATTTTGAAGTGGAAGCTTATTATAAAACAAGAAGAACAAAATCCTTTCTGGGATGTGAAGGCCACTGTAGTTCCCTGATGTGTTTGGGAAAAGAAGTTTTGTCTCACCTTTAGATGTCACTAATTCTTACACGCTGGACCTTTAAGAGTGTCTTTATTATTGTGGTATGCACTGGGTGAACTCCGAAAGCTACACAATGCTCTGCCTGCTTTCACGACTGTACCCCATAGCCTCTGATGAGTGCGAGGGGAAATCAATAAATATGCCTTCTGAGTCGGAGTCTACAGACTCTAGCACTTGTCCAATTATAGTTTCAGGGCTGGATGATTCACTGGGCGGTGAAGAGGATGCACCCTTACTGAGATCGGTCATTGTTGTTGTGGCCTCAGTGCCATGGAGCGCTCCTGAGGAATGAAGAGGAAGGATGGACGGAGACAAAAGAGGCAAGGCCATGGCACTGGCTCCTGCTTGCACAATACCTGTGAATGAAGGGCATATGGATTATTATGGATTATTACACTTATTGTTTTGTTTTTAAATGTAACCTCCATTTAACCAGGTAAAGTCCCATTGAGCTCTTTTCCAGGGTCGATGTTGATCTCAAGAGCCAACACAACAGATACAGACATGTTTTTCTGAGTCATACCATTGAACTGAGAGCCCACACACAGCCTGTTGGCAGACGAGCTCGTCAGTTCAGATCCTGGCGCCAGGTCAGTGTAAGCCAGTCCTTGTTCCTCCAAGCACGATATAATCTCACAGGCTGAGTGCCGGCGAATCCCCCCACTACCAACGGAGCTGGCATCTGGGTCATACTCAGCCACCGGGGTCAGGAGAAGGGGGATATTGTAGCTCTTCGATCGTACCACAGGGTTTTTAGACGGTTGATCTGCAGACTTGGACCAGCCCCATTGTAAACGCTTCTCTGGAAGACCAAAGAGGGGGAAACAAAGGGAGGGTGTTGGTAGAGGAGCCGATACACATTACTTTCAACGTAGACATGCATCAGACTAGTTCAGATGAGTTCTGCATTGCATAGGGATGAAAATATGCCGACTTCTCGGAATGCACTGAGCGCTTTCAGTAAACTTTCCATGGGAATAAACAGGAAATCTTGGCTAAAACAATCAGATTTGATGCAAACACAGTTGGATTTCAATGCTAATCCTCAGTCACAGGCACATAAGACACTAATAACACACTACTTACTGCAGGGCTACTGAGACCTCACCCCCTACATTCACTGTGCATTTGTCCATCATATGCACAGAGGATTTCATCAATCAGCTGAAGCGACAATATTGTTTGGATTATATTGGAGGTAGATATTTGATCTATAGTGTTAAAAATGGCGCTCCTTTCTTATGACAAAACAAAATGTTTATATGTGCATATGACGCAGTTTCTTTGACTTTTCTAGTTATTTCTCATGGGATGTTTCCAATCTGGAATATTTCCAAAAGTTCCCAAGTTTCTAATTTTCTGGGAATTTCCCACGCCTGATTAACCCTAATCAGGTTAAACAAGTTGGTCAAAAGGTCTTTGTGAACTAAGCTCTGAACCTCCATCCTCCACACAACGCTCCTGCATCAGGCGATGAAGGAGAGGATGCATGGAGCGGCAAGTCACCTACAGTTTCTCCTGTTGTGTGTGAGACCTTGTAACTTTGTTTTTTTCACGTGTGTTTTTTGGTGCAATACGAAATGTTTTTCCATCATCGCATCGCTGCTTATGCATGGGTCAATGTGTGCAACGTCTCACCCAGAACACAGCAGTGTGCCTCTTCACCATCTCCAGAGTAAAGCCCGTGAGTGCCCAGGTACGGTGAGACCACCTTCTGAACCAGAGACTCCAGCCTGAGATAGTCCTCATTCACACCACGTGACTCGTGGACCCCCTGAAATCAAACCCAGAGCCAGTCATCAAAGGCTACATCTCTATTTTCTGTGGCTGTAGATTATGGCTCAGTGAAGAAATGATAATACATGTGTGCTAACCCAGTAGACCCAGACTCAGATTGTGAAAATCTTTATCCTGGCAAATGTGCCTCTTCAGAGACCGAACCCACAGCTTGTACTAAACTATGACGTTTTTAACCTTGAAGTGGGCAGGTACTGTATGGACTCCAGGCACTTCTTCATTTTACTATTTGGAGGACGTTTATTTGCGTACCTGCACTGTTTCAGCTTATTTCTAAACAGTATCATTTCCAAGGCTGCACTACGTGACATGACGTCCACCTGTTCTTGCGAGAGTCTAGTGTTTGTGTCCCGGAGGACACAACGGGACACTCTGTGTGGACATAAACAAGTCGGCAAAATGTAGAACAGAAGGCCAATTTCCAGTTATTTGATTATGGAATAATAAATCTGCTATCTTGAAAATGTTCATAATTTAGTGTTGAATGATTTAGTAATACAGTCCCAGTCGCTTCATGTTGATAAGTTTTCTTATTAAAGCGGACATAGACCGGAAGTTCCAATTAACACTGCTTTTTAGTGTGTATCTGCATCATTACCTCGTTTATGAAGCCCTGAAGGTTCTAAACTAACAGTTCAGCCACTGCTGAGAACGCTGTGTTTCATTGTAATCTCAGGCTCAGCGAGATCTCTGAAAAAACCCGGTCCGGTTACGTAAACAGCATTTCTCCTGAACAGCAGATCCTCCTGCTCCGGGCACTAGTCCGGGCACTTTCGGTTGCGTACATTGAACCACAGAAGAAGAATAACGTCCGATGTGGAGGTGTTTCACGAGCGACAGTGTCTTCTGACTCTGGGTCTGACTCCGGGTCAAAGTCATAAAAGGGACTGCGGCGGGGAGTCGTGATGAAGCTATTTTTACACTGTTAAAACAATGTTTTGATAATGAGTAGCAGTGCATCCACCGCTCCAGAGGGGGGAGCTGCGCTTCTGAGAGCGGGTGTGCTGAATATGTCACTTCCGGGTATTGGCCAATCACAAGACAGTTGGGAAGCCGGGGTGAGAGTTGAGTGTGAAATATCGCGGCTGGGGAACAGCGTCAGAAAAGAGGATTTCTATTGGCTCATTTACAGCAACAGCAGCTTTAAAACTAGACATATAACAAACATACCTGTAGAATAAGCAGCATCTGTGTGACAGAGGGGGGAACACGAGCCCGGGGTCGAGACAGGGCGTCCTCTAACTTTACACTTAAGACGATGGTGTTCCTGAAGTGAAGCAGAGCCAGCTGTCGCACAGACGGCTCCTTCCCCTGCACACGGTGAAGACACACAGCACAGGGACGTTTGGCCGACAAACATGAAACTCAAGCAGGCAAAGACTCTTCACATGTCTGTGTACCTGAACAGGATGGAAGATGGCCTGCAGCATGGAGAGAACATCACAGAAGAAGAAGTCCCATGTCTCTGCCAGAGAGTCCAGTAACTTCTGACCTGCATCACATACAGTGAATGAGTGTGTGAGTGAATACGACTCCAGCCACTGCAGTGTGTGTCACTGTTGAAGTGTGTTTTACAGCAGCTGTACCTTCGTAGAACCTTATTTTGTCCCGCAGGATAACCATGCCTTTTGTCAACAACTGGTTCTATGAAAAGAAGACAGCCATTATGCAGACGTGAGCTCCTGTCACTGGAGAACGTGGAAGCGCCTCATGTATCAGCCAGTTTCATGTATCTGAAGTGAGTTTTCATGTCATGCGAGAGCCGCGTTAC
Organism: Microchirus variegatus; assembly: GCF_963457635.1. Lineage (NCBI taxonomy): Eukaryota > Metazoa > Chordata > Actinopteri > Pleuronectiformes > Soleidae > Microchirus > Microchirus variegatus. Next base: position 18,738,588 of record NC_139809.1, read on the forward strand.
CTGAAGGTATTCAGTGAAGAATGACCCCAGCTCAGTCTTCAACAGATGTCTGAGAAAACACACACAGTTTAGTAAAAACACCAACACTTCCTGCACTTCAGATACACAGAGTGTACGACTGTGTGTGTGTTAGAGCTCCCTGTGGCTTCTCTGTGCATGGAAATGAGTTTACTGAGCTATAATAGAGGCTGGAGTGATAGAAGGGGACGGATCTGGTTTGGTAAGATAATGAGATATCTAGCTGAACCACATATGACTCCCTGAGGCCCCGCACACACAGCCTCATTCAGAAGAAAGGATTCAGTGTGTGTGTGTGTGTGTAGAGGAAAGGCAGTAGTCAAAGTGATTATGAAAGAAAATGACATCAGCAGGTGTTTGTGTGAGTAAACTCACCGGACGCCTTCATTGAGGACGAAGAGTTCATTGTCTGCCAAACCTTTCTTCTGGAAGACTGCGATGACGGCGTTGTGGATGCTGCAACAAATCGTTCACGTCTGGTTATTCAAATGCGAATTTAAAGGCTTTTTTCTCCTCGTCGTCTTCATCGTGCGATGTACCTGTTCCAGGTGGCGTTGGCGCCCGCCCTCTTCTGCTTCTCGCCTCTGTCCTCAGGAGAACCTTTGTCACTCTTGCCCAGCTCGCTGAGGCTGGGGGAGCTCATCAACTTCAGCCGGTGCAGAGTCCTCATGAGGAGGAGATAAAGAGGGAGGAATAAGTGTGTGCACCGAGGACCGACCACAGGAGAGGAAAGAAGGTCACTTTGAGTTTGACACACAGACAGAAAAAGAACAATGACAGCGACAAAGAAGGAGAGAAGGAGGACAGGGGTGGTGTGAAGTGAGAGAGGACCAGCACATTTAAAGCAGCATGGGCGGAGCCTAAACCAGAGGTGGACCACATGGTCGCCACACTGACGGAGGTCTCAGAAGAGAGGAGCACCATCGGAGGTAAAGTCTTCATCCCTCTCTGCCGCTGTGTCAGGACAATTCATTCAGACGCTAACAAACAAACATTTCTGCACAAAGTGCAGGGTAAGCAGGAGGTGAGGAGGGGAGGAGGTGGAGGAGGAGAGGAGGTGGAGGAACATGTCAGGCTTATTAACAACAACACAAACACAGAGAGGAAGCAGTGACACAATGCAGGACAGTGAGGAAAGCTTTCCTGCTTTACAGTCGTCTACACAGCTGCTGCTGTGAGAATAGGAAGTGGTCAAATACATGAGATTAGGATTGGGATTAGACTTTTTTATTATTATTATTATTATTAATTTATTTATTTATTTAATGTAAAGGAGGTGTGAGCAAATATTTTAGAATGTCTGGGCCCAACTTTGTTATTTAAGATATTCCTTAAAGGTTTCATTTGATATTGGGATTTATGTTAAATTAATTTAAAGAATGATAGTGACCACGTGTCTGATTTATAAATATGAGGATTCACTTATCTTATTTTATTTTAGTATATACAGGGGTTTTTCTAAACTGGGGCAGGGGCATTTTCTATTATTTATATTTTTGTCTGTTATTCAGAAGGTTTTCCCCCTGTTGTACTACACGTATATATATGTTGAACGTTATGTGATCTGCAGATCACATCAAAAAACATACTCTTTTACCTTAAAGGAAACAATCATTTCCCCTTAAGGACCCTTTCACCTCATATTTTCACACTTCACTCGTACTTTTTATTTCTACAAACCCTGATAGAGTTGAACAAGCACCAGAGACCTAAAGTGAATAATTACTCTTTCACACCCTGTTTGTTCAAATCACTAAATTACAAATACATTAACCACTGCACACAAATGAAATGTGAAATGTGTTTTGTTGTTACAGTCGGTCAGTATTAGTCAGCATTTGTAATTAGGAAGTGTTCTTGTGGTGATACCATGTTTTTTCTATAGTAATCATTAATAACAATGGAAAATGTGAGTGAAACATAAGTAAATCATCATTTAAATTAAGGAAATGTAAATGAAGGGTTATTGTGTCGTGATTTGTTAGTTCAGTTCTGTTTTTGTGCTATTGTTGTTGATATTGTGAGGCCAAAATGAACCTTGAGCTTCAGCCTTTTATTTTTTCAGTCACTGATTTTGACAAATGTGTGTGTGCAACTATTTTATTTCAAAATAACAAAAATGCATTCATGAATACACTTTCTAATATGATAACGATCCATTTTAATTCACAAACATGTATGTGACAGGTAATTATCATGACCAGGCTATTACCTGGATATTACTTTGTATATGGCAACATGTTACTCCTTATTATAAGATGGTGATGATGCTATTACCATGCTATTACCATGCTATTACTATGTTTTCACTGTACTGCAGATGTAAAGTGTTACCCTACATTATGTTATTACAGTGTATAACACACTTACGTTCAAGTGTGAACATAAAATCGTGAGATGTAAAGTTCTGAGTGTGAAAATAAACCAAATAAACATTCTTAAGTCAGTTCCTCAAGAATTAATTGAGAATTCAATTTGGCATTTCACTTCAGATCCTGATACAATACATGTTGTGATACACACTTATTTTATCCTAAGGAATGCTGTTGAGGTGATCTCCTTACGTACTGAAATTTGCTGTGATGTGATACAGAGGACCAAAGACTAGCATCACAGCATTTGCGGCCGTACTGATTCAAACACATCTGTGATCTGTGTACCTGACACAGCCTTCGTGGAAATGGTGAAAATGAGGAAACTAGCTTTACAGATGACATCGTCCACACCCAAAAGCACAAAGAACAAGGTCTGATGAGACGTTCACCTCGACGTCTCATTCTCAGCATGAGTAACCCGTGAGAAGATGTTACTGCTGTTACAGGTTTATCCCAAACTAACTGCATCTTACCTCCTGATTGGATGCTCACTGCTGCCGTCCATGTCCGGGCTCGGGGGAGCGGCAGAAAAGGTGCTGAAGTTGAGGGACAGGGGTCGGGGCGAGGACCGGGAGCCATGCCTCCTCCGGAGTCCATCAAGCATCTGAGCAAATGTCAGACATCATGTTTTTACTGATCTCACATTTCATGAATAACTCCAAAACAAACATTTAAAAAAATTAAAAAATCATCAGTTATTGTAATAATACATCATATATGGCTGATGCAGCCAATGACCTACATTTGAGAATGCATTTTTATTCTAGCATTTGATCAAATAAAACTGTCTTATAATAACAAACCATACCCAAGTTGAATAAAGACTTACTGAAAAACACATTTTGTGTGTGCACTGCAGCAGACTTACATGTTTTAAATGAAACCCATGTGCATAAACCAATGATCGAACACATGAAAAAGGAAATCAGAAAGTTATACTCAAATATTCCTGAATAATGAGCTGATGACAAATGACAAATATGTCTCATATAGATGTTTGCACTGACACTGTGGGAAGGTGAGCGGCCACTCTCTGAGTGATTTCTCTAGTTTCTCACTAATTCATGAGGAATCACCATCAACATCACCGTCACTATCACCATCACCATCCAGCTGCTCCTTGTTTCATCCAAGACAACGAATGAAACAGGCAAACAAACTGAGGGGGGACCAGTGGCAAATCGAGGCGCAATCCTGTGTTTTTTTGTGTTTCCTAATTCTGTTACTGACTGTTATTTCAACACAACGCAGTGTTTTGCAATCAGAGCTCAGCCCACGCTCAAAATGTACTACAATCACAGAAACACACACACACACACACACACACACACACACACACACACATACACACACACAGAGACATTACATTAGGTTGAAAAAGGAGGGGACGTGCATGTGTGTGCATGTAGGCCACTGTGGATCAGTCCTGTGAAAGCCACGTAGCCACACACACACACACACACACACACACACACACACACACACACACACACACACACATTACAGTATTATTACAGTATGTTTGGGTGTCTCCCCATAGAAACACACTGTACCGTCGTGTACACGGTGAAGCGCCACCCACTGGTCAGAGGAGGGAACAACAGTCTGGGCTGTCACTCCAGACAAAGACACAACACAAGGCTCCCTGCGTTCAAGTGATAAAGGGGCAACCCGTGTGTTTTGTGGAGGGACTGAGCTGCAGCAGTTTGAGCAGGGTCACACCTCACACACACACACACACACACACGGTGTACACACACACACACACACACACACACACACACACGGTGTACACACACACATACACGGCAGTGTGAGGTATTTGTGCTGTTGTTCGCCCCTCCTCCTCCACAGTCATATCGATACCACATGTCATTCACATTGGTGTGTGTGTGTGTGTGTGTGTGTGTGTGTGTGTGTGTGTGTGTGTGTGTGTGTGTGTGTCAGGGCCCACTCACTGTACAGCCCTGTCGTGTTTACTCGACATCACATCTATACTGCGTGACAAACCCACGCTTACCGTGCAGAGGAGACAGTAGTGCTGCTGCGTACGTGGAGCTTTTTTTTTTTCTTTCTTTCTTTTTTTTTTTACCTGTGTTGATTAAAGGATGTCCGCGTGCCACTGTAAACACCAGCGTGGACGTGTTGTAAACACACACACAAACACACACACTAACGTGGATTAAACCTGTGTATGTCGCCGTGTGTCATGCGCCTCTGGCCGCCCACTGGAGCCCGCACTCACCGTTGCTGTCCTGTTGTTGCTAGCGGGATGAAAGGCTCATGTAGAACGGATAGAAAGTGTTCAGTGTCCGGGCTCATCCACGGGACTCTTCCCCGCCGGTCTGCGCTCACACACGGGCATCAGGGACCATCAAGGTGCGGGCGGAGGAAGGGTCAGAGTCCGCCCTGCGGTGCGGTGGTGAAGAGAGAGAGAGAGAGAGAGAGAGAGAGACACTCATTCATGAGGCCAGCACCGCCGCGCGCGCTCTCTCTCTCTCATGCTCGCCCCCGCTTTGTTTTGACGAGATGCAACGCGAATCTGAGCGCGTGTACGCGGCCTTAAAGCGTCACGTGGACGCGCACCGTGGTTGGAACCCATTATTGGAGAGAGTCCAAATTTAAGTGCGGGCCGCGCCTCCTAGTGGACCATGTAGGTACTGACATAGAAAACAACTTCAAAAACATAAACCAATACACAACATAATAACTATGTAATTATTTACAATGTGTGTGAATCTATATTAATAGTAATACTTTGTTTAGATGAGATTTTCCAGATGTATGTTAAATAAATCATATATATGTAAATAGTTGATGTTGATGTGACTTAAAGGTCCAGTGTGTAACATTTGAAAGTTTAGTTTTTTGGCAGAAATTGATCATACCAAGAATAAGTTTGTCTACATGTAGAATATCTTTAAAATAAAGATTGATTGGTTTCCATAAGAAGCCTTTTATTTGTACTTTAAACAAGGGCCTTGCCTATCTTGTGCCAATGCACATGGTATTATATGTGGAAACAGAAGCTTATAATAAAGAAGACTGAGACTCTTTTCAGTATTCAAAGATCACCGTCATACCCTGACATGCTGAGTGGGAGGAGTGTGCGTTTGTTTGCAGTCTGCAGTCATTCTGACACACTGGCACCGTAAGGTTTTGGTTGGGACGCAGAAGATTTTCAGAATAAAAAGTGGCCGTTGTAGCTGTATGGTTAGAAAAAGAAAGAGTCAAAGTACAGATCATGGCTGAATACTTTTACTGAACATGCAGAGCAGAGTTACAGAGTTCCATGCACACCGTACCATTGAACCCCAACACACAAACATATTCCACAACAAATGAGTCAGCAGTGAACTCTGCACTTTGAACTTTACACATTGAAGAGCAAGCAGGTGTGCAGACACTGGAGCAGAATCCTGCAGTTATTTATGTGTATGTTCATGTTGCTTTGGCCAATATAACTACATATCTATGGTATGGATGGGACAATATTTTTATTATTATTATTATTATTATTATTATTATTACCATCATTAGCAGTAGTAAAACTGATATCAGTTTAATCTCTGCTGCTGCCTATATTAATGACATTGTAGTTCTATAAACAACTGTCTGCTTCTGGTCTCTTCTGTCTCCTCACACCCCTCCACCTCTCCTCTGTCCCCCATTTTTCCTTTCGTCCCAACCGGTCGAGGCAGATGCTGCACATCTTTGAGTCTGGTTCTGTCAGAGATTTCTTCTTCTGTTAAATTGGGAGTTTTTCCTCTCCACTGATGACCAAGGGATATATACAGTCAGGTCCATACTTATTGAGACATCCACACAATTCTCTTCTTTTTGGCTCTATACACCACTACAATGGATTTGAAATGAAACAACCAAGATGTGCTCTAACGGCACACTTTCAGCTTTAATTTGAGGGTATTTACATCCACATCAGGTGAACGGTGTCCATTGCTAATGAACGTGTTATTAGTGTACATTTCTGAAAGCGTATGGATACACCCATGTACCCAGTTGTTATCTTTACAATTCTAAAAAGAAAGACACGACAGCATATTCTTACACTTATTGCAATAATATTGTGAATTGTACTTGTTTTGGTCACCACAGTTGTGACTGTGACCTTCTGTCCCATTCTTTTAGCCTACAGTAAGCTGAATGAGAGGCAGTAAATGTATAGCAGTGACCCCAATCTATGTCTTTGCCATCTGCCAGTGAAGACACGAACAGACAGTTTGTAGATAATCCTCCATGTCCATGCCTTGTAATAGAAATAAATATGCCGTGTGACCAAATTTGTGATAAAAACAAACAAACTTGCAGATAATGTCATTTGGACCATCACAGTAGTAATAGTATTGACTGTAGTCATTTGTGTTTCTTTTCACATAATGTTCAAACACACAACACATCTGTTGATCTGTAACGCTCTTATCAGTTGAAATCACATCATATGATGGGCAATAAGATGAAGTTCAATTCACTCCACGTTCACATTCTTTTTTATTTTCAGATAAAATTATATTGCACAGTGTAAAAAAAAAAGGAAAATGTGTGAAAATACAGAGAGCGTGAGTCAAAAGAAACGGCTTAACAACATGTGAGTGAGGCTGCAGAGGGATTGTTGACAAAGTCAAAGATAAAGAAGTGGATCAGATGGATGATATGGCGACATAGACCTTCATGAATACAATTAAAACCATATATCTACTGTATGGTCCAAGTGTGTCAAACTCAAGGCCCTGGGGCCAGATGTGGCCCGCCACCTCATTTTATGTGGCCCGTGAGTGATTCATTGGTCTTAAAAATCTGTGTTAAAATAGGTCTATGCTGCTTGAAGGCGTGCATTGACCATAAACTACATTTCCCATAATGCATGGCGATTGCGTTACCCGCAAAGTGATGGCATCCTGCCACTAGATGGCAGTGTATCATTGTATATGCATCATGCTACTAGTAAAATTGAGATTGAGACTGTGATCACAGCAGAATGTGTTCAACAATGAGGCAGTGAAAGCTCGCTTTATTGTGGCTGAAGAAATCACGTGTGCTTCAAAGTCTTTTTTTGAGGGTGTGTTTTTGAAGCAGTGTATGCTGAAGGTGTGTGAGCAGTTCTGACCCGACCAGATACAGACTCTTAAAACTGTTAGGTTGTCAAGAAACACCATCGCGGTCCAGGTTACATCTATAATGCATCATATTTGTAATTTGAATAAGTAATAACTACAGAAAGTTATTTAGCAATATGTTACAGAGCAGTTACCTTTATTTTACAGGTTACATTTATTCTGTATGACAGTTACATCTGGCCTTTTAAGGGTAACCATTATGCTGATGTGAGTTTGACACCCAGTCTGACAGACAAAGTCTGTTTTTTCTGAGCGGCCCTGAAGGTAGCACCGAGTAAACCCCTCCTTCTCCGGTAGTCGAAGCGGGAAGTTTCAAAAGTGTAGAAAAACAGACAGGGTTTGGTTTATTCCGTACACAACACAACACAGGGATGATAAGTGGTGAGTTTGTGTTCATTCACACACTCACACGCACGTTAGAGTCGTGTCTTATGTGGCGTTAACGAGCTAACATTGGTTGGTTGATTTGTTTGACTTGCTGGTGTTAGCTTCAGGTCATTTTAGCTTTCTATGACCAGGGTCACGTGTCTGGGTTATTACAGTTTTTCTCCATTGGTTTGACTCATTTCTTGAAACAGAAATTACATTCTCAAAACTACATGGACAAATCTCTAAACCACTTTGCAGTTGTCCACAACAGAATTGCATTTCTCATTCATTTATCAAATTGCAATAGTCTTAGACATCTTTGCAAATGATTAAGTACAGGTAGCACACAGTTAGCCTTCATTTAGCACAGTTTCCAAGTGAATAGATCTTGTTGATCTAAACAGATTGTTGAAGTCTCAGTCTAATGGTTGTTCTCTGCAAAACATGTTAGCATCATTTCATTGTGTAAGTCATCACTTGCACAATTGTCTGTTCAATTGTCAAAATTAGAATATAATACCATGAATACCATATATGAATCTCTTGGAACATTTGATAAATATATCATAATTGACTCACATTCTTTGATCTGATCTGTCATCTAAGATGTGTGAAACTCCTCCTTTGTTTGCAAAGTTCTATTTTCATCTGACCTTGACCTCAATTACACAGAAGCTCCTCATTTTCTTGGACCACCTTCATTCTGATTTGGACAAAAAAACTAGTACAGTAACCATTGAAGGACTGAGAGGTGGACATGAGGGGTATTTCAATGGTCCTCTGCCACAGCGACAAACATCTAAACATTTTGACTTGCAGTGCTCACACAACGCCAAAGGGACAATGCATTTTGGGGGCACTAACTATTTATATGAGAAAGAAATGTGGTTTTGACACGTGAGTGAACTGTTTTGGGAGAGATATGAGGTTTTGCAGGTGAACCATGGTGTTGTGCTGAACCATCCAGGTTATTTTGTCAAAAGCACCAAGATTGTCCGGTCTGGTTCGAGAAATGAGCCAAACCAATTGAGAAGGATCTCTTGCATTTTGGTGACACTGACTATTTATATGGGAGAAGAATTTAGTTTTGAAGCATGACTGAACAGTTTTGGGAAAGATATGAGCTTTTGCAAGTAATCTATGGTGTTGTGCTGAACTGTAAGACTGTTGTGTCAATCGATCATAGAGTTTTGAGAATGTCATTTCTGTTTCAAGAAATGAGCCAAACCAATGGAGAAAAACTGTAAAGTGGGTCAGAGCTGCTGACTGTCGTTGTTGTTTATCAGTTATTACAGCATATTAACATATTCTCCTTGTCGTTGTTTTTTTTTTAGAGACCATGTCCAGCAACGCAGAGGAGAGCAGCTCCTCCTCTGCGCCCAGGTTTGGACAGGTGAGTTATTAGAGACAGCTCAAACACTGCTGTGTGTGTGATAGGGATGCACAATATTGGACCAATATTGATGTGCGGATATATCGCATAAGTGCATGGACTGATCACTGATAACGATACAATACATACATCACTGCATTTAGTCTCATCTATAGTGAAATTATCGTAATGTTTTGCATATTCACGTCGCAGCAGCAGATGTAGATATAATATGTCTTAAATAAGAGACTGTGCAACATAAATAAGCATTAAAAAAGCTAGCATAAAAGTCAAGGAGGTATCAGCATATTTACTAGAGCTGCAACTATCGATTATTTCGTAATCGATTAATCGTTTGGTTCATAAAATGTCATAAAATGTTAAAAAACGTTGATCAGTGTTTGTCAGAGCTGGAAATGATGATGTTCCTCGGATGTCTTGTTTTGTTCACTAACCAAAATCATTCAGTTTTAATGTTATGTGGAGCAAAGAAACGAGGAAAATATTCACATTTAAGAAGCTAAAACAATCAGAAATCTTGTTTAAATAATGAAAAAAGCTTCAAAACGATTATCGATGATCAAAATAGTTGGCGATTCATTTAGTAATCGATTAATCGTTTCAGCTCTAGCGGATATATATCGCATAAGTGCATGGGCTGATCACTGATAACGATACAATACATACATCACTGTATTTAGTCTCATCTCTAGTGAAATTATCATAATGTTTTGCATATTCACGTCGCAGCAGCAGATGTAGATATAAGAAGAGACTGTGCAACATAAATAAGCATTAAAAAAGCTATATAAGGCGCTAGCATAAAAGTCCAGGAGGTATCGGCATATTTACTGTAGCATACTGACGATAATATCTTGCATCCCTTACCTTTTGTCCTTAGTCTAGGTAACAAATAATGGAAATGTAAAAAAAACAGAGATGCACTATATTATTGTCACGATATTGGTAATGGCCGATATCTGCAAAAACGCCAAAAAACACTAAAATGGTAGGCTGAATAAGCTGCTACCTCCTTGACTTTTAAGCTTGTTAAGTTTATTTATTTTGCAATATAAAGAAAATGTATGTCCATGTCTGCAACATGAGTATGAAACATATGTTAATTTAAATACAGAGGAGACTAAAATGACCTCTGCATTTGGTATTTCTATCAGTATCAGTGGCGCTGGTCGGTTGGTTGGATCAGCCCAAGCACTCTTATTGGATATCTGCAATAAGTCCAATATCATGCATTGCTCATTAAAAAAAATCAAATACAAACATGATGTGTGTAAGTGTGAAACATCCCCCTGTCTTTAGTGTGTGTGTTTTTGTAAAGTGTACTGTGTTGACAGTGCGCCTACACAGCTGAGGAGTACCAGGCGGTGCATAGCGCACTGCGCCAGAGGCTGGGACCAGAGTACATCAGTAGCAGGTTGGCTGGAGGAGGACAGAAGGCAAGTCTTTCTTCTCGTCTCTGCCGGTGTTTCTCTGCAGCTGGCAAACAAATTAGCACAATTTAAGAGGAATGTGAAGTTCTATAAATTCTCACTATGTTCAAGTCACAAGCAAACAGGCAGGAATAAAAACCTGAACTTTTTACCAGGTGTGCTATGTTGAAGGGCATCGCGTCATCAGCCTGGCTAATGAGATGTTTGGATACAACGGGTGGTCTCACTCCATCTCTCAGCAGAACGTTGGTACGACTCACAGCTGCTTTTACCAGAGGACACAGTTTTAATGACATAAGCCACCAGAGTAACAGGTGCTGTGTTTGTGTTTCACAGACTTTGTTGACCTCATCAACGGGAAGTTTTATGTCGGAGTCAGTGCCTTTATCAAAGTGATGCTCAAGGTTTGATGATGGTCTTCTTTTCCCCTTTTTCCCTCTCTCTGATTCTCATGACGTTCGTGTGTGTGTTTGTGTGTGTGCTTTCCCCCAGGATGGTTCATATCATGAGGATGTAGGCTATGGAGTAAGTGAGGGACTGAAGTCTAAAGCTCTGTCACTGGAAAAAGCGAGAAAAGAAGCTGTGACTGACGGCATGAAGAGAGCACTAAAGTACTGCAATTTGCTTCTCATACGCATTTTATGAAGGATGAAATAATTGAGAGCAGTTTATCTCAAATGTATTTGTGTTGTCTTGTTAAGGTGCTTCGGTAACGCCCTTGGAAACTGCATTCTGGATAAGCAATACCTCTTAGCCATAAACAAGATCCCAAAACAGGTCAGATACTGCACATACATCTGCAGCTTTAAGCTTTTCTTTGACATTTCCTATTCAGAAAGTCTAATGGAAGATGAATCTCGTCACCTCTGTTCCACACAAAGCCTCCTCCTCCTCTTGACCCAGCCAAGACCAAGCGCACAGAGGGGGAACCCTCAGTGGAGAAAGCCCGCTTGTCCAGTCTGGTCAAAGAGGAAAAACTTGCATCTTGCAGTGTGGCCAGGATACCACTGGAGCCCCGAGTCATGCTGCAGAACCTCAGACGTTCTGAGGTTCATACTCCTAAAAGTGACCCTGCTCCTGACAGGTAGAGTGACAACATCAGCTCCAGATAGACATAGCTGGTCTCTGATGTCACAGGACCAGAGTGTAGGATCAACTGACAGATATTTAATAGAACATTCATCATGCTGTCCTTATCATTGGTTTGAAAATCACCTGAAATCAAGAATACATATGTTTTAGTGGGGCTCAGTGAGCTCTCTATATCTACATTGGAGGTAGTGATGGGATCAGCAGTTCATTTGAGTGTACTGAATCACTTGAATCAGTTCATTAGAATGATTCGTTCAAAAGATTTGTTCACCGAATTGTTCAGTGCTAAGCAGGAGCCCAGTGTCCTGCTACGTGACTCACCTCCTCCCTGAGTGCAGTACGTTCGCGCCGCGGGTCATAGAGTAAGTGACAGCGTGAACAAGATTCATGTCCTCAGCCACAGTTCTCCAGCTCTCTGTCAGTTCGTTCGCGAATCATGACTGAGTCGGTGTACTGACGCGAACGAATCACAGCAGCCCGGCAGACACAGTTCTTCTTACTAGTCATTCCCTCCCCGCTCGCGCAAGTTGGCTGGCGTTGTTTGCCGAAGATTCACGAGTGAGTGACGGTGTCGCCGAACGACTTCACGAGTGATTCACAGAACGCGGCAGTTCCACTCCCGGCTGCCATGCTCGCTGCTGAGCTCAATTGAACTAAGAAACGATGTTTCTACAGTAGCCTGGAATGGACAAACCAAACACTGCCTCTTATTGTCGTCACACAAAAAGCCACTAAATCCTGCACATTGACTCTTTATTGCTGTACAACAGCTCCTCATCTCCATGGTAACTGTGCATCACCTTTGATCTCCATCCTTCCTTGCTTCCTTCTCCTCTGCCTCCTCCCAGACCTGACATGGACTTGGTGGACGTTGTCGACTCAGACCCCAAACAGCTGAGGAAGCTCAGGCAGCAGCAGCTGCAGCAGAAGTTCAGGAAAGAAATGGAGGCCAAGAAGCTGCAGCAGAAACCGGATCAAATCACGTCTGAGGAGGCAGAGGTTGTTTCTCGACCAGGATCCAGTAGAGGTAAGGAACAGGGATGCCACAATTCTCTGTATAATATTCATCTGTTTGGTGTGGCGTCCACGGGTCAATATGTGCTTGTGAATTGTGGGGGGGAAAAAAATCTCTCTCTGTTCCCCAGATCATGAAGGTGGACCTGCAATGAGTGACGGCACTGCCACTGGACCCAAGAACAGGGACCAGTATTTAGCAGGTGCTGTAAGCCACCAACAGAGGGCGTCAGTACGGTGAGGAAACCTGGCTTCCTCTGGCTTTTACCAGTTGTGTTCACTGAGTTGTGTGTGGTTGGTCTTCTTCCACAGATGATCCTGAGATGTGGAATTTCACTCTGGATGGCATTGAGGACCTGGACGCCCCCACAGATCCATCACCGTCCAGGGCTGAGCTGAGGCCCAGCACTCCTGGGAATCACCAGATGCAGACACGCAGCAAGACTCCCCAAAGACCCCCAGGCAGACCTCCAGACAAGGGTCCAGCACACAGCAGAGGACAGGACAGGACTCAGTACCTGGCTCAGTACCCGCACCAGCACCAGCACCAGCCAACACCAGGTGAACGTTCATTTACAGTCACTTATTTGTTCCTGAGCTGTTAATTGACTCAGTGAGGGAAGGTTTGGACAACTCTAAGGTAAATGGTGTATTTGAAAGACATCCCAGGGAAGTAGATGCATTAGATTTAAAGGAGATCCAGTGCTTTCTCTGTTTTTGTGGGTATTTAATCTCTACTTTCTGACTTTACAGACACAGACAATTCATTCAGTCCATACAGACAAGGACAGTACCTGAAGAAACGCCGACTGGACACCTGAAGGCTTCTACAATTCAACCATGTTTTTATTTTTGTGTTCATATGGATTTTAGTGTATACATTTAACTTGTTTTTCAATGATCTGCTGCGTGTGGATTTGTAAATAAATGAAATAGCCACATTAGTCAGTTGGCTGGAGTGTTCATTTTAACAAGTTAATTAACCAAACGCTGCCCAGTGAATAATCTGAATAAATGTTGAGTTATTCACTTACAAATACAGATTTAATTACACAAGTCTGCATGACAAGTGCTTTAATATTTTTATTTGTTTTTACATTTTGTACAATGTGGAAAAACATACACAAAACAGATGAATCACATTAAGTCTGTATGTTGGGATCAGAGTTCAACAGATACTACTGCGTGTTGGTGGCCTCACAGTTGTGGACGGAGGTCAATGACAATGACTGATATTACACGGTAACACATTAGGCTTGGTTGTGAGCTTGTGCTGTACAGTGGCCAGGTATCATTTGTCATTAGAAACACCAGTGAAGCCAGCATGCAGGAATCATGCTGACAATCTGATTTTAAAGTTGCGTCTGTGATTTTGATAAATGGCAATTGGCAAAGACTTTCAGCAAGGCAAATAATAATAAAAAAAAAGGTCACAATTATTTTTCCAATATCAAAAACACTGAAGTCAGTAACAACCCTCATCAGCATGCAAATGTTTCCATTTCCCCTCAGTCTTATAAAACTTTGAACATTGCATATTCTGCATTGCAGTAACTTATTTTTTCTCTAGAGAAGTTTTACTATTTGTCCAATCTATAAGCAGGCAAAGGAGTCACAATGACGACATGGCACTCGTGTGACGTGGTGACAGAGTAGTTGAGCCAGCGTGAGGGCGTGACTTTTTTTTAAACTTTATATATATATATACACAGCTCATTCGCTGCACAAACAAATGCTTCAGTGAAAACAGTTAAACAATAAATCCACAAAAAAACAAATGTCAGCCAAAACCATATAGAAATGAGCCAAACAGAAATTCACAGCTGATGAACACGACCAACACAAATGTAACTGGAGAGTAAACAAAGTGTTTCCACATTAGTCGGTGTGTGCTCTTTTGCTCTGCAGTCCTGCGCTTCCTCTCGAGTTGGGCGTCGCGTTGTGTTTACGGTCAAGTGAATTGGTTTTCTGCAGTACAGCCACAGATACAGGACTAAATGGATCTGGATCTCATCATTAAGGAGGATGCAAGGCACTAAAGTGTTGCTCATGTTTACAGGTCAGAGTGTGTGTAGAATGGATCACCACAAGCATTCTCTTAGTGACTGAGCAATACATGAAAGAAAGCATTTACCTCACGTGAACATATGTACAATATAATAGAAAAGGGGGCAGGGCAGTCATAGATATAAGAGCTTAATAAACCACAGGATTTCGCCCTGTGAGCTGAGTAGAATACCAATAACAACAACCCTGCAATTGCACTTCTTTTTTTTTTATATTCGTTTAACTACATGTTGTTTAACAACCTTTAATAGTAATTACAGTGAGACAACATCAAAATCTGATGGCTGAATACAGGTCCATAAAGAACATTTGTTTTGTCTTATTAAATAACGCATACAAAAACAGACCACAGACAGAAAACCCCAGACACTTGTGAGTTAAGTGGTGAAGGCTAAATGTTATAATGTGACTTGACTACTAACCAGTTCATCTAGTGATGGATATTATCTGTGTAAACACATGGGAGGAGGAGGAGGAGTCCGTGCTCCCCACACTCACAAACACTATGAACCAAAACTGTTTGTAAGATACAGACTATAAACTGCTCATTGCTGAGCACTAAGTGATTTCATGTATTAACTAAGGATTCTCAACAGCTTCATATATTTAAAAAAAAAAAAAAAAAAATCTACAGCAGCATCACCTCTTCAATTTCAAACTTTGAAAGGTGCTTAACACCAGGACAATGTTGCGTCACAGATCCATCTGCTTCATGTCAGATTATGACAGAGATGACTGAAAACACAATGACACCAGACTCTCACAAGGACATAAATATGCTGAACATGGAATCATAACCCAGTGAAGAAAGATCTATGTACAAAGTCCATGTCTCAATGTGTTTGGGGATTAAGGCCACGGTTACATAGGACAGTTCATCTAATCTTTGCCATTATTGCATTTTACTTAATAGGTAGCCACTGCCAATCTTTCACATCCCAACCGTATCCTTTACACTCCAGACAAACTTACTACGTCTTTCCTCTCCCCCATCGATGACCGTGATACAGCGGCTGCCATGGTCCATCTTAGTTACTGTTAGTTCAACAGCTGCACTCAATGACCACCACACATCTAACGATGCTAACTGTCCCACTCCAACACTCACAGTCTCAATCACAACACAACCTACCACCCCCAACTCACTGAACCAGGTCAATGTTTTGTCAGGACAGTGTGTGTGTGTGTCTGCTGTTGAGTAATTAACTCAACTTTCTGCAGTGCCAGTTCAGCCTTACGTCAGAACCAGCGTGGATATCACCCAGAATCCCTCCCACTTCCTCCTCCTCTTCTTCTTCTTCTTCAAAAGGGATCACATGACAATGTCTGCTCTCAAAAAAAAAAAGCAAGCATCTTTGGCTGATCTTGGTTCTGCCTTTGGGTCGTTACATCACCAGACACAACCAACTAACTCGTCACAGCTCGTATCCACAGCTAATGGCAGGCTAAGTGTGACACTCTTTGTGCCATGGATGTGTATTGCACTCTCCCTCCAATAACAGATTTTGTTCTGCCTGAGAGGACAAGTCCACTCATTACACAAAATAATAAAAGAAATAATAATAAAAAAAAGAAGCATGAGACACAGCCGGCGAAGCTGCAAAGAGAGCTAGTGGTTTTTCGATCAACGACTGTCCCGTCTCTCCGCTCTGACTGGGCTACGTAGGCCTCAGGTTGGGTCCTCCGTGATTGGTTGATTTCTGAGGCGCAGGCGTGGTTCCCATGTGGTAGCCTTGCTGCATGGACACAGAGGCTGTTGTAGGAGGCTGGTACTGTGATGGTGGCTGTGCAGGATTAAGCATGCTGACCTGGCTTGTGCCTGTGGGTCCTGCCCACTGAGAAGCACTGTATGGAGCAGCGGCATATCCAAACCCCTGGGGAACTGGGCCCAGAGAGCCTGTACGAGGCCCCAGAGAGACAGAGGGACTGCCTGAGCTGCTAAGGTGAGTGTTGGTGGTGGATGTGGTGCTGGAAGGTGTAGGAAGTGTTGGGCAGAGGTAACCTGGAGCAGAGAATTTACGCCCCATGTTGGGTGGAGGGATCAGCTGTCATAGAGAGAAAGAAAATTGTTACCCTGAATATGTCGTCATATAAATACACATTATTAAGACTGATTTGTGGACCTGTCTAGGAGTCAGACTAATCACATGACTGTGCTGCGTTTCCTCTACATGGTCCCAGCTCCCCTTCCACACGGTTTGCTTGGTTTTCAATTACAATGTCGTACCTCCTCAACGTGGGCAGAGTCATCACTGCACGGCTGCATGAAACTGCCGTGACTTTGTTTTAAATGCGACACACACACACACAAACTAGTGAGCACAGTCACTGAATACAGTGGCAGGGTTTGTCATGCGGCTCACTGCTCGCGATTGCAGGCTTTCAGCAGTGTTGTCATATACACCAGACTCTATGTCTCTGTTAAATTATAAGATTTTACACATTTCCTTGGTAATTGTTGGAAATTATCCCACATTTTTAGGATTGTTAAGTCAGTTCCACATTGTTCGCTCATGTCGGACGTCTTGCTCATGCTTCTTCCTGTGATGGCACTCTGATGATGTCACGTATAGTACTGCCTCAGCTTACTGGAACCGTGGCAGAGCAGGTAGTAAAAAAAAAAAAAAAAAGTACCAGGTACCAGGTTCTATCACTAATGGAAACGCAAATGAACTGTGCCGTGTCAGGCGAGTCGCACTACTGGGGAAAAGGAGCTTTATAACACAAGTGGTGTTATAACAAACAACAAAAGGCTCACCTAATAAAATATATGTCTGCTTAAGTCAATGACATCTTCATAATATGACTGCTCATTTTTTCTCACCACTGGACGTTTCTGGTTGCAAAATGATGTTTGTGAAGCACTCACTCTCCACTCAGGAGCTGGAGCTGCAGCTCTTCTGTTGACTCATTTTTGTCATTTAAGTAAATCCAACAGAACTGGTGATGATATTCCGAAGACATATTGTAGATCAGCCATTCCCAAAATGAGGAATGCTGCAGCTTAATCTAACGCCTGAAAATTACAGCCATGTCTTCCATCAGTCTTAAAACAGCTGATGGAAGTGAATGAGTAGAACATACAATAATCTAGAAGACATGACAAATTATTTTCATCTACATACATGGCCTTGTTGCAATTAAGTGCATATATAAAAACCATTTGTAGTTCACAGAAGATGATCTATTTAAACCATAAGGTACTATTAAATAATACTATCTAATGGCCCACTTGCGGAAGCTTTGCAGTCTACCAGGGGCCTCAGACCAGACTTTTTGGAATATCTAGCAGGCACAAATGTTATTATGAACCTTTTGCAAGACTTTGGTCAGTGCCAGCAGCCAGGACTTCCTACTCCCAGGCCAGTCTAGTCAATGTTGATAATGTATCCAAACCTCATACAACCACACTGTAAAAACCTGCACTACTTCACTAAGTCATCAAACGCTAAATGAGAAAGATTCTTACATTATTTAAAGAAAACAGTGAATGCTTACATCATGTCCCAGTACCGTCTGTGCTCCAGTTTTAGGACCTCTCTTGCACTGGGACAGGTTGATGGCGTCTCTGGCCCAGTTATCCACCAGTTGGTGAAAGTCATCAGTGAAGGTGCCTTTGCCTTTCTGCGTGTGACAGCCAGAAGCAGCAGCTGCAGTCACCTGGGTCAGTGAAGAAGTGTGGTTCTGGCAGTGACCTGAACCGTTACTGACGCTGGATCCACTTGGTCCTGGGAAACGAGAAGCCAGGTGAGGTGAGACTGAAGGAAATTTAATCAGGAAATCACTTCAAGAAGCTCACCGAGATAGATCACATACCTGTGGAGCAGCCACTGAGGCTGGGCATGGACGGAGAGGATCGTAGCTGTTGGTCTGATCTGCCGACTGCTTGTGATGATGCCTCTATCGCAGTTTCCGAAGCTTCTGATGGAGAGGGGGAACTGTGCTTTGGAGACGATCCTGGCCACAGCACAAAATTTGATTCATATTAAAAGGATAGGTATTTGATAAAGCATGAGTTGAATGCGTCTTTACGATTTGAAAACTGCTGTCAGATCAGCGTGTTTACCAGAGTGATTGGGACTGGGCTGGCCACTGCTGCGGGCAGATTTATGATTCTTGCTTTTCAGCCTACGTCGACCTCCAGCCATGGCCACAGCAGGGGAGAAGACAGAAGGGGGGGGTTCTTTTCCTATGCGGACAAACAGAGACTCGATCTCCTCCTTCTGACGAGACTGTAAGACCTGAAGCTCCTTCATATGTCTGAGCGGGAGAAGAAAGGCAAAAATCACCAGGATGTTACAAAATGTCTTCTGAGATGTTAAGTAAAGGTAGTATCATAAAATGGATCTACTGATGTGTGGCATACTTTTCTCTCAGGTGGCTAATTTCTTTCTGCAAAGCCACGTCCTCAGTCTCAGAGTCATCGTTGTCACTGCTGT
This sequence comes from Microchirus variegatus, assembly GCF_963457635.1. Classification (NCBI taxonomy): domain Eukaryota; kingdom Metazoa; phylum Chordata; class Actinopteri; order Pleuronectiformes; family Soleidae; genus Microchirus; species Microchirus variegatus. The sequence goes on from NC_139809.1 coordinate 18,757,920, forward strand.
AACGGCTGTGAGCATTGTGGGGCTCAGAGGATGAGGACGAGGGCCCGTTCTGCTGAGTGGAGTCCTGGGATGGACCAGAGCCTGCTGCTGGAGTTACTGAGGGAAATCAAACACATAATCTCATATGAGATGACAATGTTTGATGCATAAGGTGTAATGTAAAGTTGCTGGGAACTTGGCACACACCTGTGACTGAAAACCGTCCCACTTTGGAGCCAGTGGTGGATTCAGATGTGGCATTACTGCTTGTGGACACTTGGAAACGCCCAATAGTCGTGGGCTGACTGACAGGATCAGCGGAGAAAGATGAAGCTCCATTTATGCTGTCTGTTTCACAAATAACTTTGGGCAACGACGACGACCTGTGGAGTGTATTTTCTGGACTTGAGGGTGAGGAGGAGGAGGAGGAAGAAGAAGAGGAAGAGGTGGTAGAGGATGGTGTGAGGGAGGAAGAGGAAACTACGTTGGAGGGATCGGGAATGCTGCTGGATGAATCATCTGTGGCAGCAGAAACCTGAGAAAGAAGAACAAGGTTATTTTAATAAATTGAGCCCAGTGAAGTCGTGTAGACAGCAGGTGTTTCAAGAGCAGAATTTAGTTTCCAAACGAAGGTTAATGTCGCCCTGCATTAAAGACAGCGATTTAACGCAGTGTCTAAAACTTACTTGGAAACGTCCCAGAGTGAAACCTGCTCCTGGAGGCTGGACTCTGTTTCCACCCTGAACAGTCTCTGGGCTCAGGGCTCTCCTTAACTGTGCATCCAAATTACCCAGTGGTTGATGCGACTGTGGAGTCACACAAACAGGATTTAAGGAACAGTCTTAGGGTGCATTTCCATCACACAATATAAGGAAACATTTTTCAAGGAACTAAAAGGTTACTGCAAACCATTGTTCTGTGCATTTACACCACTGGTTGTACGATTTGTACACTTAGAACAAACAATGTGCTCAAAACACCTGTGCGGAGAAGTAACCGCACAGGTTATGGCACATATGCAGAGAAAATGTAGACCTCACCTGATTTGGTCCAGGAAATGGAGGTATAATGTCAGAGGGAGGTGTAGCAGCTTGATCAAAACCAGTAGGTAAAGTCTGAGAGTCAAAGGAAAAACAGAGGTCAAAATATGAATGTGTGGCAACAAACCAGATTTTGGTTTCATTGTTTATCTCAAGTGCTGCAGTTTTCACTAACCTGTGCCCTGGGCTTCATCGGAGGGGTATGTGAATGTCCTGATGGGGTAATACCCTGTCCTGGGGTGGTTGTGCTGCCAAGGACACCTTGTACCCCAGAGGAGAGCGAAAGGTTTGATGGAGGCACCATGACAGTTCCTGGTGGCGGGGAAGCAGTCCCCGGGGTAGGAGAGGAGGTCCCCGTGTTCTGACTGGGATCCATTGATGCAGAGGATGCAGAACTCTGGTCTTTAAAGAGGGACCGTAGTTTCTTATCTAGAGCTTGGATGTCATCTCTACCAGCATTCTTTGACTGGAGATCAGCCCCTTCTGACTCTATAGGCTGTACTTGGACCTGACTCTGATTGGTTGATGAGGCGGGAGGTTGGGGTTGAGGTGCGTGTTGTGCTCCATGGATGGATGAATTCACAGGCTGAGAAGCTGTAACAGCACTATTGAAAGGCTGCTGCTCTGAAGCAGGGACAGCACTATAACTACCACTGCCACTACCAGAACTAGATGGAGCACCAGATCCAGAAGAAACATTTACAGAGCTACTGTTAGTCTGAGGCCCAGGAACTGCAGGGACAGAGTTTTGTGTTGATGCAGGTGAAATGGTGGTAGTTGAAGGAGGGATGGTGGTTGCTGATGGAAGCTCAGAGGGAGGTGTTTCATGAGAAGACTGGGGGGGTGGACTGGGATCATTGATGACTGGAGCAGGTGTTTGGGACTGGGTGGATACAGGTGGAGGGGAGACTTTCACAGGTTGTGAGGATGTTGCAGTAGATGTGGCAGGAAAGTTAGGGCTAGCAGTGGAAGCTAAAGCTTCTGGAGGAGCCAGGACATTGTTAGAGTTTGGGCCGAGTCCAGGCTCAGTGGACGGGACAGAGCATTGGTCCTGCTCAGCAGCAGGGGGCTCAAGGGTGTTGGCTCTCTCTTCACGAGTCTGCTTCATGTTACTTAAAGCCTGCTGGAGGAGCCCAGATGGAGCAGACAGAGAAAGGCCCAACGTTATAGGGGGAGCTAGAAAAAGTAAAAGGAAGAGATTACTGTACATGAAAATGACATTAAATGAAATGGACACCTAATATAAACAGATGTGTCATACAAAACAGACAAAAACATCAATAGTTTCCACCTTGAATAATAACTGTTCACTCACCAGGGGCAAATTCATCTCCAAAAGAGTTATTAGCTGAAGGAGCTCCAAAGAACTGCTCTTTAAGACGAGACTCTGGCACTGGGCTGACTATGAACCTTCGTCCTGCTGAATGCACTACCTGGGCCGTTGTACTGGGAGAAATACCTGACAAAAAGTTCAGACAAAAGAGAGAGCTATGAAGCAGGAGGACATCATGAAAGTTGACAATGAACAGTGTATTTTTTGGGGAAAGGCGGCTTCACCTGGCAGCATGGGGATTGACAGCTCAGGCTGCTGTTGAAGGTCACTCATCTGCAAAGGGAAAGGTGAGGATGGTTAATTCTTTAACATCAGCAAGTGAGGATGAATGCAGTCATAATGAGGTAGGGGTGGGAAAATGTCATGTCATGTTATGATGTTTTCTTGCATCATAGATCAGGAACATATTTTTAAGACAAATTTACTACACATTACAATACCAGGGATATTATAAAATCATTTGTTGTTGCAGTCACAGATATGTGCATTAACTTTGTCTCAACAGGCGACACTCAAATGATCAGATCAAGAAATAGTTAAATAAAATACATTTGAACTGATGCACTGTTCTTTAAGAGCTTTGCCAAATTAATGTTACTGTTACCAAGAGAGCAATAACCAGTAAACTGCCGTTATCTCTGCTTTGCTGAGAAATGACTGTAGGCCATTAGCTGACTTAAGTTAGCTTCAAACATGAGTGACCAAAATGCCTCGTAACAATCACAACACACAGCATTATGACGAAAGCCAGCATCAGTAGGACCTAACCAACACATGCAGCATTAAAATATTTGAATACAGTGGAGCTTACAAGTTTCCCCTTGTGGTACTTCAAATAACTGCATGTGTTTAAGCGAACCATTTCAAGTTGCTCAAATAAAAATAATGGCCATTACTTAAATAGGAGATGTGAACTTGACTGATACCTGAGGAAAGCCTTCCTTTATCCTCTCTCCCTTCTCATCAGCCATTTCTATGACTTCCCGGACCTGCTCGATGAAGGACTCTCTCTCACACTCCAAGATGAACTCACTCTCAACCTGAAACAAACAACAGAACAGTTCAACTACATTTCTGATAAAAGTGGTCCATAGAACGGCTTTATAACGGTGACTGCAACTGACTGAGGTAAGTGCATTACAGAGATGTTATGTTTTCAAAATTGTTCAGTGGCACAAAACAGCAAACTACTACCATGATCTGTGCAATCTCCTCTGGATTATCACCATCTAGGTCAAATCTGAAGGTCACCATCTTCCTGTTGTGAGTTTCCAGCTGGCACTCTGCTACTCTGTCACCCACATTAGAGATCTGCAAAAACATTCATCGAGTTACCAGACATGTCAGTGAGATCATTTTATGCACATACATTAACAAGTGTAATAGTTGTCAGTATTATCATAGGGTGTGTATTTTGATTAAAAACAACACACATGCACAGGTAAAAAAAAAAAAAAAAAAAAGTTTCGGATTATGATGGACCACAAGGAAAGAGTACAAAGGATCACATACACTGAGAACATTCAGCTTGGCCTTTGCAGACTTTTCGTGGCGGGAGCGGCTGCGCACGGATCGCCTCTGGTGCCGCTTTAGCGAGCGCCCCTCATGGCGACCTCCTGATGTAGAACTTCCATCATTACCGTCACTTAGACCAGAGGCTGCATCCGACAGGCAGCTGTAAGAGACATGAATCCACGTGAGACATCAGTCAAGTGGAGTGGTGCTCATGAAACCACTTGCAACAAAAGGCTTCCCTCTCACCTTTCTACAGACTGTGGCAGCAGAGGTAAAGTTCCTGCTGACTGTTCGGGTGTTGACTGAGATACACTTGCAGGAGCCTGGGGGGGGGGGGGAAGGAAGTCAGAAATCAAGCACTTCATGTCAAATACTAATATAATTCTTAATCATCAATTTTTCTAATATCTTACACCAGCTAACTAAAGATTGTTTATATTTTTATTCTGGTCATGAATTCACAGCAAATGTGACAATTTAAACCAGACCATCCACCAGATGGAGCAAATAATCCTGGTGAAATGTGTTGTATCAGATACAGCAGGAGACGCCATTATTCAGATCTGAGAATATGCTAAAAATAAAGCTCGTTTTGGTTTGTCTTTGGTGTGATTGGCCATGTGAAGAACTACCGCAGCTTCAAAAGCTAGAAAGAAAGAAAGAAACCGAGGCAGACACTAAAGAGTCTTGGTTACGCTGTTGAAAACTAACAGGATCTATCACGTGATTGCCAGAGGAAATGAAACATTGAACAACAAACCTCACTTCATGTCTTTTTTTTCTCCATAGTTTCATTGACTCAACATGCTCTCACCAAAGAACACAACCACTATAGTTGATTGGTACCACTTTATGATTTGTCCTTCCATGTGGCCATTTCTCTCTGCAGTGTTTATTTGAATGTTAGATGTGTTTACACAGGCTACACAGGTTATCAATTCTTGGTAATTTTCTTACTGGGTTAAAAATGACCAAGAACATAGCCTATACCCACTGGAAGAATGAAAAGCTGTTCACAGAGGAACCAGGCGGATATGAATTTATATAAATGTACAAATTGCTTTTTAGGCTAAATGTGAAAGCAAATATTGTCCTGTGCTCTCTCACAGACCACGTGAACTTGTGCTGCCTTGATATGACTCATATTTACAGATGCTTTATGACGCACTAATAAACAGTTGAATGTATAACTACTTCATGAAGAAAAACACACCTGACCCACATACACACAAAACACTGTTGCTCTTTAGAGTACCTGCACAACAGAGAGGCACGAGGCCTGATAGAGGAAATAAAGATGCTCTGCGTTGAGTGGAGGAGACAGGACAGGAGGACTTGGCTCATTGGCCCAAGACTAAGAGTCAGGCACGAATAAGAAGCATGCAGAAGGGTGTAGAGAAAAAAAAAGAAGACAGCAGCCACAGCAATAAGAGTCGTAAAAGAAATTAAGAGAAAAGAGATTTTGAAATACACAGAAATGTAAAAACAGACAGCTCGAAAATGATACTTTCATATCATCAAGAGACAGTGGAATTTTTGAGTTTAACACCAATTTACTGCATGCAATTTAGTCTGAAACAGAGATGCATAGGAGCACTGGTGGTGTGTGTCTCACCTGTGGCTGCAGGACTCCAGTGTGTGTGTGTGGTACAGTGGAGCTTTGAACTGGGGCACTGCTCTCTGACTGTTGCTGTTGGGGTAGAGAGGACGATGATAATGGAGGCATCATCACCTGCTGGTTGGACATCTAAAAGAAAGTAGAGTGGCAGAATCTTTAGAATAAAATACATGGTGTTGAGATAAAAAATGCCACACATGCAATGACACAATGAGACAAAGGCCTAAATGTTTTTTTTTCCCACTTTGACTTTGTCCCAGAGCTAAATGTACTTACTTACCTGCTTAATTCCATGGCTGGAATAACCAGAACATTTGACATTTAAGATCACACACCACAGTGCAAGTTCAAAGTTCTAAATGAGCCTATGTTTTGGTGTGAATAACCATCTTCCTGTAACCGGGTAAAAACTTACCACAAAGATACAAGACCAATTAAAACATGACATTTATTTTGTATCCCAGAACATGATATCTGAAAGCCTGTGGATGTGTTTAAAAGTGGCAACAGGAAAATGGGACATTTTATCTACCTGAGGGGGGAACGATGGTTGGTAGTAAACTCCATACTATAAGAAACAAAACATAACACAGGGTGAGAGAAGGAAATCTGAATATAAAAAAGGAAAGTAAGTAGGGGAAAAACTTGGAACACTCGGCTGCTTCTAATGCAGCTGCCTGAAGCAGATGCTTACACTGTGGTCTTTCAAAGCTGAAACACCATCTTAAACCATGGCGTTGCTGAATCAGACCAATTAAAGTTCACTCACATTCACTGCAGTGACATACTGTACACGTGTACTCAAGGTGTGTTCCATCTTAGTCAATGTGTTGTCACGGGCAAATGAGTCGATTGATTTTAACCGAGGTCAGTGAAACAATGTATTTTCTTTTGTGTTATGGTCCTCTTTAAAGGTTAGTAAGACACATAGGAAAACAAATACCTGTGTCGGTGCCACAGGAACAGCCTGGCTAGTGGCCGCTGGAACTTCTGGCTGCACACCTTGCATCTGGGACTGAGCCTTGTGCACAAAGAGAAAGAACAAAACATGGTGAAAATAAGGCAAAGAAGAAAATAAAGTGGTAGAGAGTAATCAAAGACATTGTGGTGTAGGAGCACACATAGCATGATTGTAGAGGTCACTTTCCTGTCCACTAAGATTGTTAAAAAATATTGGTTCTAAGACGCACTGTGATGTGGACACAGATGATTCTTCAGTCAGCTGTGTGTGAGGAGTGGCATTATATCAACCAGCTATGAGAGTTGGCATGTTTAGCATTGGTGAGAGAAGCACTACCATTTTGAGGATGCAGTGCATCGTGGATTCAAATCAAGTAGTAAGTTAATAAGATGCAATTAAACCGCATGTTTAAGATTCTAAGGAAGGCATACCATGTGAATACAATTTGATTAATACACGTCCTATGCCCGTCATGACTCACCACTGACAGTTGCTGCTGTTGCACTTGTTCATTTTGTGTCTGCGCACAAGACACCTGCGGCTGAAGGTGCTGACAGGGAGCAGAGCTGTAGGAAACTCCAGGCTGAAGAGGCTGAGCATCAGGAAGGATGGAGGAACTAGGCAATCGGTCTCCTGTGTAAACAGCTGCAGAGAAAAATTAAGCTTTAGTTTATGAAAAAGTTACATGCACTAAACTTTCAAAACGTCTGAGAACAGCTGCGGGTGTTTCAGACCATAAGTCAACCGATACAAACCTCCTCCAGTGTGCTGTAGCTGTTGGTCAATCTCTATCTCCTCCGACTCTGGCTGGATGGTGGTCACACCTTGTCCCGTTGACTGGGGGATATAGGGGACCCCCTGTGCCATGGCAGTCAGTGAGGTTGATTGAGAAGTGTTTGAATAATTAGAAGTCTGGAGGCTCTGCTGTGATGCAGGTTGAGCAGACATTTGTGTGCTGTGTTGGTTTGGTTGTGGAGAGATGTAAGGAGCAGACTGAGGCACTGGCTGAGGCAACTCTGTGCTGGATTGTTGTCCTGATTGCTGCGCAAGCAGTAACTGACTCTGCATCTCCTCTTCTAACCTTCTCTTCTCTTGATCTTCTCTGACCTTTAAGAGAACCAGCATCAAAAGTATTAAAATCTCAGAGACCATGTAAACATTGGAGCACAATTATATTATCCTATGACTTGAATAGAAATTTGAATGACATACAATGGTATATACGACAAGAATATGATACACAAAAATACAACAATATGGACACACCTGCTGCCACTGAGCTCTCTTGCGGCTGATCAGAGACACCCTGTCCTTAATGGCCTTCGCAATGGTCTTGTGGTCACCTTCGCACACATAACCAGATTCGACCTACAGCAAAGTAGAATGTCAGTGATCGTGATGACCTTCCATTTTGTTGTGTGGTATACACAAATGAATGTCAGTGTTAAAGAAATGTTCCTTTTAATATACAAAAAAGTTAAATTCACCATTTCTTGAGCCACATCTTCAGAGACATCTTTGTTGAGGTCAAAAGAAAACTCAATTGCTTCATTATCTTTGTACTTCCCCTTGAGTTTCTTAATATCCTCAATTCTCAGCCACAACTTAAACGCCTGCATTTCCCCATCATCCTCTTCTGCCAGCTCCACACGCACACCGGTGTCCTCTTGGAAGAATACGTGGTTCAGTAGGTCCTTGATTGAGTACCTAAAGAAAAGAGACCAGTGAGCAAATATGATCTCCTGGTGACCACGATGACCCGTTCATGTGCTCATAACTTCTAGACCTCTCATCTTTGTTCTGGCGAATACACCCCTCGATGATCTCCTTCACTTCTGGGAAGGCCACCTTGTCGAAGCTGCCTGGCTTCACCCCCTAAGGGAAACACAGAACCCTAAAATGAGAATGGTTCTTCCCATTTTTCTTTTGGCTATTACCTAGTTTTAGATCAGGGAAGCTACATGAAAGCCACATGAATATCCAACATATTCTGATTTATTTAACTGCAATCCTCTTTCAAATTTGTTCTAGGTTGTAAGTAGAGCAGGTTGGTTTTAAGAGTTTTGTTTTACATTAAATCAATTAATAAATAGGATGGAATGAATTCTGTGTGGTGGCATTCATATATTGTACATAATGTCAAGTGATGGGAACAAGTCGGCAGAGGATGGATGGTGAGAGATGATGAATGGAGCCAATAGCAACAGGAAAATCCCTGGTGCGACAGGAAAATGGATGACGATGAATGAATGAGTGCAGAACAGCTGAGGTGTAATAGGAAAATAGGAAGAACAGACTATCTCCCCCAGGACTACGACTGTGAAACAAGAGGATATCACACTAACTTAATGTATGCTCAGCAACACAATAGCACTTTGCTTCTCAACTGAGGCAACCGTGTCTATTCTAATCTGCAGTAGGAATTCATTATGAAAGCTTTGCAGTTGATGATAAACTGTGGCACTTAAGATTGGGCTTCCTATTCTATGAGCTGTAAATACATGAGTGGTGTATGAATCATATCTGTAACAATGTATTTAAAAAGCTGAACCAGTATGAACTGTATGAATAATACTGAAAATATCTTTCTTTTCTATGGCAGTCATGATCACAAGACTGACTCATGAAACAAGGCTGTACTTGTTCAGGATCTTATCAATCATCCACGATTAACCAACACATCATACACCATAATATAGATAGAAAAACAAAAACAAACCAGAGGCTTGTTGATGTACATATCATGCTTTCGCGGAAAGATTGTGTATGTTTGTATGCGTTTTAAACAGGGCAGTCACCCACGAGAAACAGGAATAAGGTAAATATCTAAAATACTGTCACATGCAAAATAACCCTTGTAAAGAAGTGACAGCGAGAACTAAAATAAAGGTTCAAGAGGGGGACACTAGCCTTCTTGGCACATAGGAAGAGGTGAAGGCAGGGCAGAGGAGACATGGATGGTGAAAAGAACACTTACGCTGGTAACTCTGCGGTAGATCTGTGCAGCATTCTGGCACTCTGAGTAAGGGTACTCTGAGGTGGCCATCTCCAGCATGCACATTCCAAAGGCATACACATCCACTGACTCGTCGTACTTCTCCTCATACATCTCAGGCGCCATGAATTCAGGGGTACCTTAAATCAAAACAACTATTCAGAACTCTCGAACTCCCTTACTGATTGAGTGGGGTTCTCACAACCCATTGCCCCTCTGCTCCTCTAACCCCTGAAGGGTTGAGGAAGAGGAGGTTGAGAAGAGTGACCAGTCTGCAGACATCTCCTGGAGTAGAACCTGTGAGGTGAAAGTTGGAAGAGAGAGAAAAAAAGAAAAAGGGAAGGAAAGCAAAAAAAGAGACAGAAAACAAAAAAGGAAGGAGAAGCTGGGCTCAGTGAGACTGTAGAGACGAAGGCACGTGTTTGTCTGTGTAAGACCTTAACATGTTGCAATACAAGGATGTGACTGAGGACACCAATGTGCAGAACACACTTGTTCACTAACTGAACATTAAATGTTATTTTCAATCTTCAAACATTGGATTTAAATTGAGGCATTTGAGAGTAACGGCAAGGCCGGTATACAGGGTAATATGTTTGAGGGAATGCCCAAGAGTTTCTATGAGAGAAACATGACTAGCTATGGAAATAACTTTTGTCAAGACCTTACCTTACACCCACATTGACATTTCCTTTTATAGCAGACTTACCTTTCGAAGTCTGACTTACCGTGTCTTCCTGGCCTGCAGAAGGAAACTGTTATGGTCAAGGCTGAGAGAAGCAGATTCCATAGCTAGTTACGGTGTTGAGCAGTGTGTTCATGCACATCAGTCTGTTCCATTAATGGATCATTTTTACATTCAATTTCAGGTCTTACACAGAAAAACTGATTTGGTTATTCAAATGTAAATGTTTTTTTTAAATTGATGTGTGTTACAGCACACTGTCAGACTTACCAGGCCCATAAAACTTCATACTTACTCAATGACCAGCAGTACCCTATTCATTCCAAACAGCAGAATGGGGCACAGCTGAGGCTAGAGCCTACATTTTAAAAACATACCTAAGAATGTGAACGTAAAAAAGAAAAAAAAAAAAACAAGAAACAAAAGTCTGACAGAGAGAAAAGTGTGACGAGCTCCCTGGACAGAGATGGAGCAAAAACATTCTGCAGTCCTGCAAATACTTTAAAAGACAGTAAGAGACAAACACTAGGGGCAAAACACCTGTTGAGGCAAACCCATAGAAAGAGATGTTTAATATTACAGGTGTAACTGGCAAACAGACCACATATTTCCAAACCACAGAACAAAGACCAGTCTAAAACAGAAGTAAGGGCCGGCCATACCTTTAGCCATGGCCACGTTAGCCTGCAAGAAGGCATAACAACTATTATAATAATAATAATAATGATATTGATCTTTAACAGTGCGAGAAATGTTAGGCGCTACTTACATTCAGTAGGTGCCTGGAAAAAAATATTTTTGGAGAAACATCGACCAGAAATATTCTGTACAATGATCAAAACTGTGTGAGCACAAAGAGTGAAAGCCTTGTGGTTATGTGCCTAAAATTATGACATTATCTGGCCTCCATTTGAGCTGTGGTTTGAGAGACAGCTGAAACGCTGTGGTCTGTTTTTCACCACATCGTCAGCATAACGAGTCAAAGAAAAACACATACTTTATACAAACAGACTATCATGACTTCAGAAAAAGGTACTGACCCAGAGTACGACAGGGACCAGAAAATTAAAATGACTTTAGGTTCATACCTATAACACTCTTGGCAAAAGATGAACGCTTCAGTGTGGCAAGGCCCAGATCTCCGATCTTCACTGATCCTGTTGGGCCAGTGATGAAAATGTTGTCACACTTCAGGTCCCTGTGGATGATGGGGGGAGTCCGAGTATGAAGGAAGTGAAGCCCCTTGAGGATTTGTCTACACCAGCTCCGAAGCACTTTAATTTTCATCACTTTGAAACGCTTCAGGTATCTAAAAGAAAACAGACATTCATCATTTATATAAAACCTCATCCACTTTGGCCAAACAATCTCAATAAACATTGAACTACAACAATATTATAGCCATAGTGTATGTTGTATATATAAAGAGTTAAGATACGATATGAAATCACGTTTCAGATCAGTCCATATCCATGATTGTCACGATAAAATGTCACATGTTTAAACATTGACTTAGCTCCAGAGGTAGGGTTGAAGAAACCAGTTCATTTTGGTTTTAAACTTCTTTATAGACAGAAAGCAAACACACACATTGTGTATATGTGAAGCAAACAAATCATCGCAATTGTGATACATTTGTGTGTAAGCGTATTTGCACAAAGCATGATATTGATAAACTGAATCACTGATTATATTGATAAGAAAGAAAATCCTATCTCAATGTATATTGCTATTGAATGATTGCCCAGCCCTACAATAAATCCTTTATTATTGTTTGTTGGCTCTTTCTTTCTTCCCAGAGACTCACGTTTTGAGTGTACCAGAAGTCATGAGTTCAGTGACCAGAACAATGCACTTCCTGCCTTTGGAGGGTCCCTCCCAGGAGTCATAAAAGCGGACAATGTTGGGATGCTGCAGACCCTTTAACATTCCTGCTTCCTCTTTAAAGCGCTGCCTCTCCGTCTTTGACAGCTTACGATCCTGCGGAGAACAAAAAGAAAATATTTGAAAATGTCACACCACACGGGGCAACAGATTAATTCTGAGTTATAAAAATCTAACAGGCACTGGTGTTGGGTATCAAACTTTAATTTTTGTTGTATTGACTGTGATCATTGGCATTTGGATTGGAATGATGTACCTGAAAGGTAACTCATGTATATAATCAAGCATGTCTTGTATAAAGCTCGACATGAAAAAGAAGAACAAAGACAGGTTTCGGGTGGCACCCCAGTTTTAAGAGAGATTCACCACTGCTGTCCCTACCATCTTTTCCCGTCCCCAACACTGCCTCATTACAGACCTTCAAGTCATTGATCAAGACCCACCTGTTCAAACTGGCATTCCCAGAACTTTGGCGTACAATTATTGCTATTTATAAAAATGAATGGCTATGTTAAGTTTCATTTCTCTCCACAGCATCTGAATACATCCATGTATATAAAACAAGTCAACTTGACATTCCAGGTTTGGTTGATGAAGGTTCAACAGTTCCATCTCCACAGTAGCTCATATCTGTGTGTACACAGATTAGTGCGAGATGTAAGTTTGTAAGTACACACTACAAGTATAAGTACACAGCTTGGGGAAACAGGGATGTGTACCATTCTCTCTAGTAGATGACTGTGACCCGAAAGGAACACATCTAGTTTTATCCCAAGTTCATAGCAAACCAAAATAGGAAAAGAGCCACAGCATGACTGAAAATTATACACACATCGTTCTGAAGGTTTATGTATGTTATACCACATGTGTACTGTATGTGTAAACCACCTGAAGCAGGGTTTTGACAATATTTACTACACAAAAATATTTTAATTATGCCTTTTTGCATGGTTCACTCTGGTAATTCAGACTCCATACGGATTATTTTTGCCCTGGCCCTTCAGATACTGCATTAGAATATGAAGCCAACATTGTGCTTATCAAAGCCAGTTTTCTGAAAAAAAGATATGGATAATACAATTTGACAAAGTCTGGCAGCTGATGGGTTTATCCGGGTCAAATGTATGAAGGCCTGCTAGCAGTGTGCACAGTGGGATTTAACATTCCCATGATACAACAGATGCATAAATAGGGACTGGTAGAAATGCCTTTTGTAGGTTTGGCACATTAACAAAAAATCTGGAATATGTACAACCACCCCCCTTGAGTTCCTTGAGTAATCCCAGTGAATGACCCACATTTCTAACATGCATGACTACAGAGCAGCTAATCCATATCAGGCTGGGCAAGTACAGTGAAAACCTTAACTGTCTAGTTTCCTTGGAAATCCCAGAGACCTGGCTATAAGCCATGTTGTCCAGGAAATTCAGGGCACTGGAGCCCTGTGGAGTGTTTGCTTTGTGTGTTTGTTAGCAGAAGATAGAAACATTTCCAGTGACTGGCATACAAAGAAAATATATTGGAGACGGCTGCAGAAAATGAAAAGTTGAAGAGAAATGCGCAAACAATCATAAGCAAGAAAAACCACTCCATACTTGGACGAACTGACCTACTTTCCAGAGTAGTCATCATGTGGGGTAGTGGCTCCCCTTTTGTCTTTCTGCACACACCATGTGAAAAAGTCATGCTAAATATGCACCAGTCATGGTCTCAGACTTCCTAGTAAAAGCCTAGCACACCAACCCCCACACATACTGAACTACTTTATTAATGACAGCATACTGAGAACCTTTTAAAAACAAATGTCTTCCGTTTACAAGTTGAATCCAGTCAAGATTACATTAGCTTTAAGATATGAAACACCCGTTTAATCTTTGTGTCCAATGTCCATTCATTCCTTCATTAAATTAGGGAACTTTTGTTTTAATTTGTGAAAACACATTCTTACATAATATTTTAATCTCATTTCTCTAAGAAAATCCAATTGGTGGCTTAATTGTACTCGACAACAGTTACAGAATTAATTATCTTCTACTGCTGATATAGGACGAAAAGGGGGACACACCCTGGACAGGTCAACAGACCATCAAAGGGCAACATACAATGACAAACACGCAGAGCTCAGAAGAATTTCCAAAAATGTTCTAATTTTTATCTCCCATCAACATCGAACAGCAACAGTAGATCTGCAACCATCGACACCCATGCAGAAACATGTAGACACTATTTGCAGACAAGAAATGTGGAAAGTATAGTCCAGTGCCTACTAGGCCTATAGGCAGTATATAAGGATATGTATATATTTTCAAATCGTAGTATGGATGCCATTTATACTCTCCTATGAAGCTGCTGAACACTTTTCTTTTGACTTGTTAACGTATGTATCTGTTGGTACAACAAAACTATGTTGGGTCAACTGTCGAGTTTTTCAGGGATTTACTATCTTGCAATCATAAGATACACTTGACCATCTTTATCTGTCACGAGTCACAAAGTAATTCGTCATGTGCGTTATTGGTCACATGTCAATCTATTGCCACAAATCCAAAACAAACGCTTGGTTACAAATTTAAGATTTAGATAAAATTATCTGAATCGATAATGACCAAATTGATGGTTGAACATCAAGACAAGCTGGGACAGTCTGACAACACATTAGGAAATACTATTAAATTATAAAGATAATGTGGTCTTCTTACTTTGTATCATATTCTTAAAGGGAGGGGACAGCAGCTGCGGTTAAAGCACAGCTGCTTGACTGACTGGTTGACTGTGAGGGACTTTTCCCTTCATTGCATCATTGGCCATTATTAGGAATCACATGACACTTGCAAGTACACCCTAAAAACAATAGCTAAGGATAACTGTAAAGACACTGAAAGGATACAAGATGGCCCTTTCCCCTGTGGTAGTTGCTATAGCAACCAAGGCTGAAGCACAGACCCTACACTTGAAGATAATGGTAAACTGGGCCCACGTTTTTCTTTCACCTCGTCTGAAATGCTCGGTTTTAGCTCCTACCCAGCCTCCTAAAAAGCATAGCTGCTCTGACTGGTGAGCTGGTCTATTTTTCTTTAAATTGTCAGTTGCCAAGAGGATGTGTCAGCCATGTCATGCGTACTTATCCAGTGGCTTCATCCCATTACAGAGGTTAAATGTCTGATGTTAAAATAACATTAGGACTATACTGGCAGGCTTAGTAGATTTTTATTTGACCAAGAAAAAAGCACAGGATGCCACATCATGCGTGGCTCTCGCTGCCACTCAGAGTTGCAGTCCTAGTTACACATTTTCTTATTTCATCCATTTTAGATTAAGACACTGTTGCTATGACGAGCTCTCTCAGGCTGCACCCAGCCTGACTCACCTATCAGCTACCGGCCAGAATTAATCCTCGTCTTTCCTGTCTGCCTCTTAAACATCGACTGCCAAACACAAACACAAGTGTTCTTGTCAACAATCCACAGCCAAAGTAGACAATTGGAGCACAATACAGTTATGAAATCGATTCAGGTCACTGACACACCCTCAGTATTTAGCCAGTTGAAAGTCAAGCCTGAATTATCACAATAAACAGTGCTGCATATTATTGCATTTGATTTCAATGAATTATATAAAGAACATTAAAAAAAGATTTTACGGGATCATACATTCAATTTAGTCCTCAAACACCAGTATTATGTGGACATTCTATGACCAGCCAATGTGACACACATCTTAAGCCACCTATCAACAGTACCACCAAAGGAAAGCAGAATATGCCACTTCTCTGCAAAGGCCATCATAAATAACCTAATGCCACTAAGATAGAGTGACTGAAAATAATCTGTGAGACGTCAAGGGCTAGCTCTGTTGGGTTGCTGCTCTACAGTTGACATCAACAGTGAAATGGAGTCAGGGGTTAATAAAGGTTCTAGTAACAACAACAAAATGAATGGTGATAAACAGATTTCAGTACAAGTTACATGGTGTCGTCCCACAATGATCACTGCATTTTAAACTTTTAAAAAAACTTTTACAGTTAATGATAAACTCAGGATCTGATAAAAGTATGAAGAGCTGTGGCTTCTCATCAATTCAATCAATAGACAACATGTGCTGGGAAACTAAATAACAGACTAAAACATTGTTTTGGGTTAATCTGATTTGTAGTTGTTCTGGTTATGGAATTTTACCGTATAGGCGACAATATTTTGCAAGATGTTAAACTGCTGATTTCTTTGAATTATAGGTGACATCTGTTGCCAAATGTGGCTAACAAAAAACCTTGTGAATTCAAAGACTACCAATGATGAAAGAGGAATTACAGATGATCATCCAAAACGATGTGTTTATAGATAACTATGACCTGGATGAGAATCTACGTAGACAATTACAGATGAGTCACTCTTGTACTTGAATAAGCATGTCACACTAAGCATGTGTCACCAGCCAGCTGGACCACTAGTTCTAAAACTTCTAAAGGAAACGTGGGGTTCTCCTCATCTTTTAACCTTTGGCCTCAGCTAGTACTTGGGGGGAGGGAGGTGGGGAGGCAATGAGTGTGGAGATGACACGGTTGAAGATGGACTGGTGAGCAAAAAGGGGGAGGCGCCACCGTTTTCCTCAACTTCCTTTCTGTGGTGACCTACTTATTGTTCAGGCATGCCTGAAATGTGAGATCCGAGACAAATGTGCGGGTTCAGGGGTGGGTGAAAAAAAAGGGTGGACGCTTAGGAATTCTAAAATGATTGTGGACAGATGGCCCATCGGTCTAAGCCAGGGCCAATTCATTTACACATTACTTGCTTCAGTTTTTAGCCATGATTTTGACATAGCTTGAAGAAGGCAATGAGGGCTGGTCATTCTGACAGTTAGACACTGGTCCAGAATTAACAGTTTTGAGATTGCTTTCCATAGCAATCTCCTAAAGTACAAGAGTACCTTTAGGTAAAACAAGTCACATGACAATTATGTACACTGGGTATGCATATGCTGTATATAAAAAGGTTATATAAAAATCTGCTATAAAAGGGAAGCAGATTTTCAGTTTTGCGATTGGGTACATAATTTCCATTCAACACTGGTAGTCAAGATGTGGTGCATACAAAAAGAAAATGCTATCTGTGTCCAATTTCTCCTCTTCGGATTAAAGACCTTTGTACATCAAAGGAGAAATGAGTAAATAGCATGAAACTGCAAATAATTAGGAGGGGTATTTTGACACACCTTCACTATATAAAAGGACAGCTTGCTTGATTCAGGAGATTAAACATTATCACTTCAGAAAGGTCCGTCCTTGTTTGTTTCTGAATACTTTTCGTCATATCACCAACAACATACATTATGAATTTTGCACTAATGTGAAAGCTGCATTGACTGGATACAAGTTCAAAAAAATATAAGTGTGTGAATAAATAGCTCTGAAAGGTTTCTGATGTGTGAAGGCCAACGGAACCCTGAAAATCTCAAACTAAGAAAGCATCAGTTCTCAATATCAGGGGTTTGAAAGCTTGAGTACTGTGGACACCAGGTGAAGTTAAGGTTAATGTTCTTTGAATAAGAACTTTGGACTGGGGGGCAGCATTACACTTCTCAGTGTACAGACTTCTAGAAATTATAAGAGCAACTGAAGATAAACATTTTAGTGTGGACAGTGCCTCACAGGACTGCAGGTGTTGGCCTGGAAAGTTTTGTAATGTTTGAGCGAGATTTAAAGGTTTGAGAGGAAAAACCCGTCAGACTGGTTTCATTAGCATACAGTTCTGCCGTTAGTCCAAGCCGACACCAAAGCCTTATCCACACGGAAACATAACTTTCCCACCATGATCTTTATCTTTTTCGTTCTGAAAATGTTTTCCAGAAACACAGCATCATTTTAAGAAATGCTTTCATCCAGCATTTCAGGGCAGCCGAATATGAAACCATATTGAAAACACTTACTAATAAAAAAAATTAATATGCCCTTAAGATACAGGAAATATGATAACCCTTGAGTGATCATGAGACAGCTTTTAAAAAAGCTTCTGTGCAGCTGAACTGGTTCTAGCGCTGAAACTCAAGGGGTGATAGAGGAATGAAGCGGAATTGGAGTGTCAGGTTACATGGTCATATTTCAGAACAGACCACAAGCATTTTACACAAAGCTGGTTCTCATTCAACTGTAAGAATCCACTTTTTCTACTGGATTGGTCTCCCAGAGTAGAAACAATGTTCTAAGGGAATCATTTTCTACAAGCTAAGTGAACAAAGAGATGTGGTAGAATTTGTTTTGGATTTTCATTTTTCCTTTTCCCAAACTGATCCACAGTCTGTCACAGGAAATCATAAGGATATACTAATTAATGTCCAGATTTTCCGTTAATTTACTCAATAAACAAACTTAGTATTCATCAAATGTCACACCCATCCACAATCATGAGCTATATCCTTAATACAAGTTAATGAATAGTAATAGGGAGAAGTTTGAACTTCCCCATTATTTGACATCACAATATGCCATCTTGCCATTAATGTAGTCAAATAGGTTAACACAGGCAACCACTGTCAAGTAAAAAAAAGGAAGCTAATTGTCGACAACTTTCTATTCATGTTAAAATCAATAGCAATAAATAAAGTGCTTTAACTTCAAAGCAAATAAGACAGAAGTATGTATACTGATGGAACTAGCAGCTGCTGGAAATGCAATGAGTCAAGAAAGATAGAAAGCTCTGGGGTGGACTGAGAAACAGGCCTTGGCAGGCAACCGGCCTGCTGTGTCTCACACAGGAGATTCCTCTATCAGGAATGTGACCCATTTTACATTCACACAAGCATTCGGAGCAGAAAAAACTGAGCATGCGCATGATTTGCTCTGTGTGGGGGGGAGGGGCATGTGCTTTCTGCCTTCACATTGTTCTGAAACCACTGTGCATGTGTAGCTCTGGCTGCTGTCATGAGGCCTATGCCTCGCATGACAAGGTGAAAGTGTGACTGTTAAAGCAAACACATGTTGTGAATGAGGTCAAGCTTTGCTATGGGCAGTAAACCTGATTCAACAGAACGGACAGCAGAGATACAATTCTTAAATAAACATTTCCATTAAAATAGTGCATTAAAGAAGAAACACTTAATCAGAATGGCGTTTTAGAGTTTAACATCATTTCCAGGGAGTCGTCAATTATGTGCACTCCCAATGAAAAGGAAAAAAAAAAAAAGTCTACTTCCAATCTAATCCGGGTTACAAATATTTATTCAACAAGCCTTGACAGTTTCTGTCATTTTGCCAATGTCTTGAGTGGGTGTTTTTTTTTTTACTTTTACTGCAGCTTGCCAAACAATACAAAATGGTGAATAAACAAACTAGAAATACAGTTAAGCAGACAATGTGAAACACTCAAAAGGGAAATCTCATGAAATAGCAGTGGCTGTTTCTCAGGTAACTTGCATGAAAGGTAATTGTTGTTTTAATTTACTCTTCATGCCTGAGCAGTTATGAGTAACAATTTTTTTGATTTTTTTTTGAATTTTTCAAATTGTGATGAGCACACTAAAGGTGACTAATAAACCCCAAAAAAACCTGAAAGTTACTCATAACTGCTCACGTGTCATGGGAGTACACTGCAATGGTTGTACGGCAGGGTAAATTATAATAAAGGTTATTCCAATTTCATACCTGCAGTTCACACCAAGCCACCTCCACTGTGGTCTCAGTGTCCAAGCCCTTGTAGACGGTCTTGAAGGAGCCACGTCCAATTTCTATGTCAAACTTAAGGAAACGCCCATCTGGTGATGTTCCTACTGCTTTGGTCTCTGCTTCTTCAATGTCATCCTCCACTTTTTTCTCAGCTTCTCTCTGCTCTGCCTCTGCTCGTGCCCTGGCTGAGTCCTCACCCTCTTCTTCATGATGTACTTTCACTTCAGCAATGTTGTCATTCTCTGTTTGACTTGGCAATTCCCTTCCTAGGCATGGTACAGATTGTGACGCTTGTACCACCTCTCCATCACAGGTATGTTGTACAATGGCAGGCTCCAAAGGCACTACATCCACCTTGGCTATTTCTATGTCTTTTCTTTCTTCTCCTCTTCCATGATCTACGGACATCTCATTTTGATTTAAAATTTTATCAGTTCGCAACAAATGAGCAGCAACTGTCTGTTGCCGTTGGGGAGCGGCTTCCTGTAACTGGACCCATTGAGGTACAGGGATTGGGATCTTGCTGGGTAAAGGGAGGGCCAGCGCTGTAGCATTAGAATCACTGATGACACTGCGGCGCAAGAAACGGTGTTCGGGGTTACACTTGTCACGCTCCATGGTGTGATGCCGTCGTCTCACCTCTGTCGGCCGGCACTCACTCACCATTGAATCTGACCCAGAGCTGGGGCCATTTCCACTCTTCTGAGGGGGAGCCAGGAACTTCACCATTTTGTCGTCTGGCTTTTCCGACATCCCACCACCCACACTAAGAGTAAGGCGGAACACTTATTGAAATAATTAAAATAAGGATATTTCCATGTCCATCCCACAGGCTTATAGATTTATATTTACCCGTTTCTTTAAAAAGATAGAACGTCAATTTCTATCCCTGACCTTTTTTATCTTACTGCTCAGGGATTACCTTACATACACACACGGTGCAGAGGGTGAAGGTGTAAGATTGGAGGTGTTCTCTTGTAAATGGGAAAAGATTTAACTCTGCAACAAAACACAGAGTGCTGTTGATGTTGATTCACAAGTCTCTTTAGGTCCACACCATCCATTCTGTCAGACTCTGGGCGCAGGTATTCTCAATCATATGGAACCATCGGTGAGGAATTTGTACACACAATCAACAACAGGCTCCAAAGGTGATGGCAGGGCGGTAAAAGAATCCAGTTATGTTCCAGTCCAGTATCACTGCAACAGAAAAAAGAAAACAAAAGCTGTCTGACTTGTTTCAGAAAGTAACCAGTATTATGTAAAATGTCAACAAGATTTGTAAGAGAGCAGCCCAAGTGTTCACAAATAGAATTTACAGTATACATAAAGTTTGATTACTTTACACTTAAGCACATCCAACACATGCGGCTCTTCAGACAGTACACTGCATGTCAGGAGCACCATGATTTTGTGACACATTTTTGATAAGTGAAAATCTGATAGGGTTTGGTGTTGAAGGACGTGTCATGCACAGTAGCAGTAGGGTACATGTTTGCCTCCATGAGTACTGCACTCAAAATCCAGCTTTAGGTTTAAATCATATACAACGCTACATAATAAGTTAATGGACACAAGCTAAAGCAATCATTGAAACGTCTGCATCTCCGTGCACTACAGGCAAATGCGGCACAAACCTACAAACACTTCAACAACAGCTACAATAGTTTGCACTTCAATATTACAATTGTTCGTTTGTATGTTTATTTATATTATTATTACTGATCTATACCCTGGCACGTATGGGTGCAGCCACTAGCAGCGTAAGAAACCACAATGACAGAACCAAACCAGGCGACGTTTGAGGCAATAGCCTCGTTAAATTGAACAGACGACATCGCAAAATCAAATGTACAGATACAAGCGAACGTACCCACTTCTTTCGCGTTTTTAACGTGACACCACAGTCATCCGATACGCCATCGTTGACCATTCAAAGCAAGGAGGAGCAGTGGTTCTTTGTTAGCCTGCTAACGAGCACAGCTAGCACTTAGCGAGTTAGCTGCCATTAGCTGCTCCTTAACCAGAGTGACGTTAACCAGCGATGAATGAATTCCGTTTCACGTCCTCTTGTTTTAGTACATCCCACCCTGTTGCTACAAAAAATGTATGCCGTTAATCTAACACTGCCATTATTACACGTCTATTACCATTCACAATTACCATTTCCTGTTAATTAACATCTCGGCCGTATTCAAGTTCAGCTTCCACCCCCCCGAGTAATTAATATTATATGCCGGATATGTTCGACCTGTGTGACGCCGGTTGGAGAGCTACCAAGCAGTGACAAATGGCGCCAGTGCTACACTGGCTCGCTACCGTGAGCTAAGCGGGTCTTACTGAAGGCCTACAAAACTAGACCCACCACCCATTTGCCCCATTCAATTTAACGTCGTACGAAGGGTTAACAACACTGGCGCTTGGTTGGTTACTACGCAGTGTAAAATATATTTGAGAATAGCTGGTTCACGACGACTTCTCGTTTCTGACTGACCCTCACACCACACAAAATGTACCGGTGCCTGACAATGTGTCACCAGTCAAAAGCTCTTGGTTGTCGAGTAAGGTTTTGCTAACAACTTTAGCATTACAGAGACCGAACGAGATTCGAGCGGTGCCGGGTGGCAGACAGACAAGACAGGGGACCAACCTCAAGATTGTATCCACAACACAGCTGACGATCGTCGGCGTTGAAAATGTATCCACGCGGCGGTGAAAACCGTTTTCGCCCTTATATAAGAACACGTGTACATTATCCTAAACTGTGTGTCGAGTACGTCGCCCAGTAGAAGTCATAGTTGGTTTTTGTGGGCTCGCTTTCAAACAAGAGGAGCATTAGCTATATATTGACGAAATAACAGGGCTTTCCGACTGCGCATGCGCCGTTGAAGAATGACCTCATGCCCCGACCCCCCCCCCACACACACACACACACACACGCCCCCAGTAACTTATTGCTGTCCCCTTCCTCAGTTTAATTCAAATTTACCAAAGAAAAGAGACAATGAGTCACCTGTCAGTTCATTTTCAGTGGCTGTCGCTGACTCTGGAAACAGGACCGTCAGTACCTCATGAGCCTGATGTGAGTGCAATATTCTCTTCTCTAAAGCTGTTGATAACTCGTGTCTTATACCACGTGCAATGCTGATCTACAGCGTCCTTTTAAATGTGTGACCTTCTATCTTTTCATCTTTGATCGTTGCCATGGCCCTCCCACTCACACTCCCACTCCCACGCGCTGTCTACGGTCAAGTAGGTGTGTTGCGCGCTAGACGGTGGCCAGTCATGAAAATGAACTTTGTGATGTGTACCTTGAGTATGGTGCATGTCTGTACATGTCTGTAGTTGCCTACCTTTTGATTTAAACACATAGGTGAGAGGCCACCAGATTTGGTCAATGACACTCTCAGAATGTCATTATAATGTACATTTTTTAAGTGCAATATATTGTCATTTTTCATACTGTCAAATTTGTTATACTGTAGTTTTTCTCATCAGTGCAATATCCATATCCTTATTTAATATCCTTATTTAATAGCTCAACCTTGTTTCCTTACACTGTAAATACCATGTGCATACTGTGTATATTCTGCAGACCGGTTATAATGTTCATTCTACATTCTATTTTTAAACCTATTTTTAAAGTTAGTGTTAATATCTTTATATATTGTACTTTATATATTGTATTTCTTTTTGGTAATGCATGTTTATTATTTATTATCCTTAATTTTATTGTCTTGCTATTTTTGCAGCAACCATTTCAGAGGTGCTAATTTCTTACAGGTACGTACTGCCCCCTGCTGGTGTTTGTTGCATATTTCACCACTGAGTACTTTGCACGGTGTCTAATAAATTGATGCGTCATCGACTGGAGGACTATGATGGACAGTGAATAGGAGCAGTACACAGTGTGCTGATGCTCTCCCCGTCATCAGCAGCAGGACTCGGCCTCGCTCCTCGCTCCTTGTTCCCCAACCTCCCTTCGTAAGCTCGTGCCCGCGCGTTTAAAGTTCGAGCGTGGCGAGGAAGGCTGTCGTGAGCGCGCACAGCGGGCTTGACGTCACTGAGGCGTCCTGGCTCTCCTGAGCCGCTGGTACTCACTCACTCACTCACACACTGCCGCCGCTGGGAAGATGGCTAAACCACGTAGACGTATGTCGCCCAATTGACATAAAATGACCGCGTTTGCAACCGATGTCCATCCACTTGACAGAGGATTCAGCACCGACACCGGTTTGAGCTCCAGCCGACAGCGAGACCAGGTAGTTTGTGTGGAGTGCTTTTCACCGCTGGCTATTGTGTCTTAGCGAGGGAAGAAAAGAGAGGTTCTGCTTGACCACATACACTGGATGACCTAGCCCTCATATGTGCTCATGTGTCACGGCGAGCTAACTGTCGCCGCTACGTGCATTCGACAGGGGTTGCTAGCAATGTGTGTGTGAATGTGTGAGCGGAGGAAAAGCGTAGCTTCGAATGGAAAGCCGTGCACCAGAGGCGGAGGAGAATGGATGTGGTGTGATATGGGTGTCTCCACATCAGAGCCTGTACGCTGTCGTTGGGGTTGAGTAGTAAACCTCAATTCTGCATTTAAATGACACACTTTGACGTCGCATTTGATGAACGTATCACATCAGATATCTGCCAATCGTTTATATGTGTACGGAGCTTTTTTACTAGCTGTGATTGAACTGCCTCCGCCTTACAATGTCCACCATGGATCACCCCCCTTTTGCCTCTCACTAGCTAGTTATAATCCATAACGTCAGCACATTGTGAAGAATGATTCAGGAGTGTCCTGTTTAGTCCTCAGAGAACATATGTTTGCACTTCTCTCACGCTAAACGACAACTTAATAAGGACGACACGAATTGAAATGGAGAAATGTCAGCTTTTACCGTTAGCCGGTAACGTTAGCTGCTAACAAGGCCACGCAGACACTGCCGAGAAAAAAAGGCTTTAGTGAAAAGGTAGGGGAAAAAAACGGCATAAACCAGAATAGTCTGACACATGTCTGCACCCGTTTAGTGCTACACACTTAAACCTCCATTTAGCGACAGCTTGTTGTTGTTGTTGTTGTTACCTTTTAACCAGGAAAGCCTCATTGAGATTACAAATCTCACACCCAGTCCTTTCTATCCTAGTTATGATAGGCAGCAGCACATTAACGCATTACACTGGCTTTACAAATGACTAAATATGCAACAAAATAATTAAAATACAATAAAGTAGAATCATATGTTATCAAAGTAAACATGTCAGCATTCATCTGTCAAACAGGGCAGAGCAGCTGAAACATTTACACACAGATTTATGTGACTCAAAGTATTCAGACTTTATTCAAATGCATCCAGTAAAAACTCTCCAAGATTGGGCTGTTTTTGTAAAATATATATATAATATATATTATTTGTGCCCGCCAGTTAAATATGGAATTTTGTGCATAGGAATTCATACATACAACAATACACTAAAAAGTGTCCTCTAGTACAGGTCAATTGTTGAGAGATTCCAGTTGAGAAGAAATAGTGTTCTTGCTCATGACGTTATTCACTGAGATAACTGTCACTCTCATTGTGGTTGTGCCAAAGGTGATAAAATGAAATTTGTCATTTGATTCTGAGGCGATCTGATTACTGACCCTCATTATACTAAGCATTGTTTGATTTAGTTTTGTTTTATTGATATTTTCCACATTAATTGCCCTATTCATTTGTAATGATTACTTTAAATAAACTACTGCTGTGCTGTTTATGAGGATTGACTTGTCTTTGCAGGTTGGTGTCATAATTTGTTGCACTGGATAGCTGTCATTGGAAGAGGGAAGTCTGTATATCATGAGCCTCATGATGACCACCTCCAGTTGAAGCACAGCCACCACCACCACCACATCCTCACACAATTGTTTTAACTCACAAAATCAGCAAGAATTTAAGGGACACTCGAAGTCAAATCCAGTTTTGTAATCAGGTCCACTCTTTTTATTGAGCAAAATATGTACAGTAGTGCCCGCTCTGTTGGCAGAGGGGATGCCAACCATAGTGGAGGACGAGATGGAAGTGGTACTGGTAGTCAGGGATCTGGCCGTTCTCCCCGCCTTCCCCGTTCTCCTCGAATGGGACACCGTCGCACCAACAGCACTGGAGGTAGTGGAGGGGGGCCTGGAGGTGCAGGAGGCAAGACGCTCTCCATGGAGAACATCCAATCCCTGAACGCTGCATATGCCACCTCGGGACCAATGTACATGAGTGACAATGAGGTGGCCATGGCAGGGGACCACCTTCCCAAAAGTGGTGGGACCGTGACGACCATGGGGCGGCAGAGGGTGACGTATGGGTCCAGGGGCAGCAGCAGTGGAGTGGTGGCTGCTAGCACACCCAACATCTCCACCTCGGTACCTGCCACTGCTGTGTTGCCAGTAGGCATGATGGTGGGTGATGCTCTTGCTTTTGGGGACCATCACATGGCCTCCACTGTGCCTCATTCTCTGAGGCAGGCCAGAGACAACACCATACTTGACCTGCAGTCCCAACTTAAAGAGGTACATTCACATTTCACTTTGCTTTGTTAGGTTTGACCGACCATATACCAGTGTACACAGTATTTATGCTCCATTATCCTGTCTTCTCAGGTTTTGCGTGAGAATGAGATGCTGCGGCGTGAGGTGGAAGTTAAGGAGAGCAAGCTGAGTTCCTCCATGAATTCTATAAAAACCTTCTGGAGCCCAGAGTTAAAGAAAGAGCGAGCTCTTAGGAAAGATGAGGTTTCTAAGATCACCGTCTGGAAGGAACAATACCGTGTCATTCAAGATGAAGCACAGGTGAGTCTTCCCTCATGTTTGCTTAAACAGATTGCAATGTTGAACTGGATAATAATGAAGATTTAAATTTGTATGAATGGAGGAATGTATTTCACACAGTGTGTCAGCGTCGCATGTTGCTGTCGCTCACACACTCTCTTTCTCTCCTCTCTGCTTTGGTTGTAGGCAGTTTTAAACCTCCAGTTAATCCTCTTATACACAGCTATATGCTCACGCCTGATAGATAAACGAGGCCATAAGTCTAATGGCAGCCGCATTAGCATCTCTGTAGGTTTCAGAAATTGCTGGCTTTAGTGAACAGGATAAAAATGTTGAGATTTAAAACTTAAATCTATATATTTGCAACAGTGTAATAACTAGTAATGTAATGCGAGTATGTTTTTGTTTTGTCAGTTTGTGTCTGCATGTGTACACAATAAAGACACTGCATGTTCTGCATCTAATTTGAAAAATTTCATGAATATAAGTGTAAGATCTGTTTTTAAAACCTCCAGTTTGGTGTGGGAACTGTGCAAACACCAACCAAGACAAATAGTCTTAATCTCAGTGTGATTCTTAATGGAGGGGCAGGACTGTATAATTTGCTGTTTTCACTCCTGCTGAGTCACAGAATTACACTATGGATTAATTCCCGCTAATGTCCGACTCGCACAGGGCAAATTAGTGGGTGCTGTAATTTAAAGATGTCTGCTTTTGTATGTCAGTCCCCACCTCCCATGCTTGCACACAAACACACATGTACTCTGAAAGGCATTTGGTTAATTATGGCTCTAGATAAATACCCTCATTGAACATGGGCCCAACTGACTGTGCCCATGTCTGCTATATGTTTTAGTTTGGAAGCGTTTCTATGTTTGCTACGGTGGTGTTTGCACTGTTTCCAAATCTCAACTTCAAGAAATATAGATTAAAATTAAATTAAAATGTTCAGATACTCACCTAATAATCATTATTATTGCACTTATTATTATATCTTCTTTATATATCTCAATATAGAGTGTCCAATTTGCCTAATCCTCAAATTTTTGGACTGGGGGAAACCAGAGAACCTGGAGAAAACCTACACACGGGCAACACACAAACTCCATGCAGAAAGACCCTTGTTGTTGCGTCGCAAACCCGGTTAATTTAACCCTTTTACAACCACGGGGATCACCGGTGACACCGCGGCTCACATGTATTTCAAATTAACGTAACTCCTCGCTACTCCGTGCAATTTTAATCATTCGAACTGCCCCTGAAAGTATATAAATATATCTATTATCTACACTCTGCTTGTTCTCATGATGGCATCAGGGAGGTGATGAAAGAGAGACTGACTGCATAGGACAGGAGGGTTTCCAGGAGCTTGGAGGCAGTGGGCAGGTGCCTTCAGTTCCATGATTGTACTAACAACAGCACAGGTCACCATGCACCATCCTGGGATAAAGTCCCGGAGCTGTCACATGAGAAATATGGAGCTAACTGAAGATTATAAACCTATCGCTTTCACACCAAAATTCATGAGAAAATCTGTGATTTTTTTACATCACGGCACACAGGATTTGTTAACCCTTTGCCGTCACCATCTGTAAGCTCAAATATGTTATCTTGTAGTAGTCCAGCAGCTCCTGTGTCCCTGTGAGCTAAAACACTGATTTTCTCTATGGACTTTGGTGCAGGAAAGTGAGGGGTTGACTTCAGTTAACAGGAGGAAGAAGCAGCGTGTCTGGCAGACTTTTCAATACCTCATACACCATAGACCGTAACTCCATACAGTATGTCCAGTGGTGTGGATGTTTTGGTTTGTGTTCATGAGCTTCTCTCTGGTCTGACTTACTGTTGAAATCACTTAAGCTTGTGCATCACATCCCCTATGCTTTGTGATCTCTGAAACACCTGACCTGAACACCTCCTCAGGCAATGACAGCGAGAATATGGGAGGGGAAGGGGGAAGGTGCTGGTGCATGTGGCTGTGTGCATGTCGGAGGCTTGATGCAGTCACACACAGCAGTGAGTCAGACTTAGTCAGGGGGAGGTGAGGGTGATGGAGAAGGAGGGAGGGTGAGAGCAATGGAGGGAAGAGGCTGGGTGAGAGCATGCAAGGTACATGAATAGTTTGTGAGAAGGAGAATGGTGTGTTGGTAGAGGAAGGAGAGAAAGACTAAGGAAAGGGAGGGTGCTGGAGGAGGAGGAGGAGGACGTAGGGAAGTGAGGGCAAACACTGACTTCTCTCTTTGTTCTGTTGTCTGAAAACTCAGCTGGTTTAGACCAGAGTGTAACATGGCCTTGTGCTACTGTGTCACAGTGACCCTGCCAAGTGTCCACGGCATCAGATACCACAAACAATGCAATACTATACTGCACTGATAGTGTTTCACTTGTATTTGTCTGGGCATGAAATGTCACACTGTCCACAGAGCCTGGTTGTTGGGGTTGTCCATCAAGACATTGCTAATTGTTCAATCATTATGATTTTTAAAACAATAAAATGCCAGAATTCAATAATCTATTCAATAAAGTATGGCTGTTGTAGTGTTCTCATAATTCAAATAATCAATGTATAAGATATACATTGATTATTTGAATGTCATCTAGTTCTGTGGAAATCATTTCTCTTATTTGTCTCTAGCATCTCCAGATGACTGTTCAGGCTCTTCAGGATGAGCTCAGGATCCAAAGGGATCTCAACCAGCTCCTTCAGCAAGATCCTGTAAACCAAGGCCGGGACCTGCCCCTGACATCTGAACCTACAGAGGAGAACTATCGGCGGCTACATGTTGAGCATGAGAGGCAGGCCAAAGAACTCTTCCTCCTGAGGAAGACCCTGGAGGAGATGGAGCTGAGGATTGACACCCAGAAGCAAACCCTGGGAGCCAGAGACGAATCCATTAAGAAACTTTTGGAGATGCTGCAGAGCAAAGGTAGTTTCAAAATCTCAGGGGGAGAGATGAGGACTTGGCACTATTATTTGTCGACTTCATTGTTGTCCACATATCATTTGTGGCTCAAAAGGTTTTCATCTCAGGCTCTGACTTTAAATGCCTGTGGTTATTGCTTTCTATCCCCCCTCATCTCAACCCAAGCGGCCTTCTCTGCCGGCCAAATATGGCTTTCTATTCTCCTTGAATTGATCACAGTGCGTTTATTAAAACCCATCATTAAGTGGAAGGTATCAATCCTTCCAAGCCATGATGAAAACCTTTTGGACAGGTGTCTCATCAGAAGTAGACAAATCACCCAGAGAGTGCAAACTTCTGCCAAGGCTGTTCACTTTCCCACATTGTCAATAAACTAAAATCACCTACAACCCTCTAAAATATTCACTCTTTCAGTCATGCTGCTCACAGACAAACTGAACATTTTATGCTCTTATAGGGACACAAAAAAAGTCAAAATGTCACATTTAACAAACTGAAATATGTGAGACAAAAAATATTTTGTGAAACATGTGCAGGTTAATCACATGGCTGTTTCAATGACTTAAACTTTAAACTATTAAGTGTCTTTTTACTGACATTATCATGGTAACCAGGTCTTTGCCTCTCCTGTGTCAGGGCCATCTGCCAAAGCATCAGAAGAGGACCAGGAGAGGACCAGGAGGCTGGCTGATGCAGAGATGCACCGACATCACCTTGAGAGTTTACTGGACCAGAGAGACAGAGAGACTGCTGCTCTGAGAGAGGTAATGGCCCCTACAACCACTACAACCAGAGACTGGGTTTTTGTTTTTACTCTTTATTATAACTCATAAATACACGCAACTTTCTTTGACCCAACAGGAGCTGCACCGTCGCTATGAGGGAACTCCCGAGTCGACTAAAACTAAGGCTCTACAGACTGTCATTGACATGAAGGTGGGGATTTGAACAGATGCGTTTGTGCTGATGTATGTGGTGGTATGTGTCACTCTTGAGCATGCTATGTTTATTCACTCCTCTTCATCAATCATAGGATGCAAAAATCAACTCAATGGAGAGGGGCCTGAGGGACATGGAGGAGGAGCTGCTAATGATGAAATCCAATGGACTTCTGAGCTGTGAGGAGCGTCAGGAAGAGATGAAGCAGATGGAAGTTTACCGCAGCCACACCAAGTTCATGAAGAACAAGGTCACACACAACATGACACTGAATTTGAGGGAACTGCTGTTATTGAGTGTCGCCTCACATAGAAATCTAAATGTAACTGCTTTTCTCTTCTGTTAGATGGAGCAGGTGAAGCAGGACCTCTCCAGGAAGGACACAGAGCTGCTTGGTTTGCAGACCAAGCTGGAAACTCTCACCAACCAGTTCTCAGATAGCAAGCAACACATTGAAGTCCTCAAGGAGTCACTCACTGCCAAGGAGCAGCGAGCTGCCATTTTACAGACAGAGGTACAGAAGAGGCATCTTTTTGATCTTTGTTGGCAGAGGAAAAGGATAAATTGGTTTGATGTCATCAGTTGCTTTAAGTTACCTTCTCCTGTCCCAGGTCGATGCCTTACGCCTGCGTTTGGAGGAAAAAGAGACCACTCTGAACAAGAAGAGCAAGCAGATACAAGAAGTGTCAGAAGAGAAGGGCACACTTAACGGGGAAATCCACGACCTCAAAGACATGCTGGAGGTTAAGGAGCGCAAAGTTAATGTGCTACAGAAGAAGGTGAACTAAGAGGCGTAGAATACATGGTCACAAAGATGCATCCACTGGGTCCTGTTGTTGATGTTGAGTTTAAAATGGTTTATCTTGTGTTCTGTAGATTGAGAACCTCCAGGAGCAGCTGAGGGACAAGGAGAAGCAGATGAGCAGCCTGAAAGAGAGAGTAAAGTCTTTGCAGGCTGACACGTCCAACACTGACACTGCTCTCACCACGTTAGAGGAGTCTCTCGCAGAAAAGGTACATTTACATCTGCACAAATGCAGCAACTGCTGCCAGGGCAATGTTGTACTGTACATACATAATGACTGTGATTGTTACCGACACCTTCACGCAGGAACGCATCATAGAGCGTCTAAAGGAGCAGCGAGACAGAGACGACAGAGAGAAGACAGAGGAGATCGACTGTAACAAGAAGGAACTGAAAGAGCTGAAGGAGAGACTGAGTCTGCTGCAAGGAGATCTGTCAGACAGAGAGGTGAGAAACTAATTCAGGAACACAGACTCGCACTAACACAAGCTAATGCTAAAAATTGTGGGGTTATTTCCCATCTGTCTCACTTTGATGAGCCGTGGATGTCACTTTTAGATCTAATGTGTTTTCTGACTCCTCATTCCCATGCTGTTGTGGTTTTAAAAAGATGGAAGCGGTTCATCAATATTTTATACTGATGCTCTGTGTGTGTGTAGACCTCACTGCTGGACTTGAAGGAGCATGCATCGTCTCTGGCCTCCTCAGGGCTGAAGAAGGACTCCAAACTCAAGAGTCTTGAGATCGCCTTGGAGCAGAAGAAAGAAGAGTGTCTTAAAGTGGAGAACCAGCTTAAGAGAGTAAGAATCTAACAATCAGACATGCTCAACTTAGGCTGAATAAACTAAGGAGTACAATTTATTTCCTGACAGATATTGCAATAACAGTTTTATTAATTTTTAAATTTTAAATTTTTTTAAAGTCAAGCTTTACTAATGGAGCATTGCCACTACTGGAAATAAAATATAAGCTAATATATATAAGATATACATCATACACAGAACATAATTACAAAATACAAGTAATCTGCAGCCTTTGTGATTTGCTTCCCGTTTTGATTTATAAAAGGCCCCTGGCTGATCTCGGCCCGCTAAACTCCAAACAGCTGATTTCTAGCGTCTTGTCCTCTTTCAGGCTCAAAATGCAGCCCTGGAGGCTCAAGCCAACACAGAGCTGGCCGAGCGCATTAAGAATCTCGAGCAGGAAGTTGCTCGCCACAAAGAGGATTCTGGGAAGGCCCAGGCTGAGGTGGACCGCTTGCTTGAGATCCTGCGGGAGATGGAGAATGAGAAGAATGACAAAGATAAGAGGATCGGTGAGCTGGAGAGGTGAGTGGAGGCATGCATGTGATGTCAACCTGCAACATTTGTCCATTGCCACTCTTTAGTGTTAATGCATGTTTGTCAGTTGTGTCTGATTGTGAAAACCATTGCACATTAGTGGTGACACAAAATTTATTAAATGACAACACACATTTACTGGTCACATCAAGCACAATGCAACTGAGTGACAAACTTAGAAGCACTACCACTGTATGAAGGTCGCGGGTCACTGGAGCAAATCCCAGCTGACACAGGCGAAGGGCAGGGTACCAGAGTACCTGGAGAAAAGGCCCATAACCTAACCCGATCATGGACCTAGGTCTTTTTGCTGCAAGGCGCTAAACACAAGACAAAAGTAATACCTGAGCACAGTCCACACCAACGAGGAAACGGACAGGAGAGCTTAAACTTTATCCCCTCAGGACAGACTTTATTTGAGAACGGTCCCAGTTGTGTGCTTTTGCTCATTTGAATATTATTAATGTTGAATCATCAACAATGAACATTCTTATTGGTTGGATGTTTATCCATCAGAAGCTCACGACAAGAACCAGGTAAAAAAAAATCTTAACTGTGAATTAAAGGGGACAAAAACTCCTGCAGCCTGCTTTGTGCGTTACAATCATTTTGAATGATTGACTTGTCTGACATCTGTTTTCATCCTTGTTAGCTTTCACTTGTGACCACTGTTCCTCTTAATTGCTGCAAATGTTTCCTACACTGACTTCATGTCACCCTGGAGACCGTTGCCCCTGGCACAGAGAATAGTGGATTTTAGCGTCATTTGGCCTCCTGCCATTTGGCATTGAAACCGTGTTGCTTTGAAAGCTGATGCGGTGAATGTTACTCGCAGCCCTGTTTTAATGGCTGCAGGTTACAGCAACAGTAACTGGCACTGGCAAATGTCCACGTCCATGCAGCGTTTTCTTTTCCTTGTTACCTGTTGACCTTGTTACATCAGAGTCAAAGACGGAAAAATAACTGTGTCCAGATGTGTATATGAGCTCTCCGCTCGTCCTCTTTTTTCCTTCATGTTCACTCTGAGCCTGTTTTTCTCTTAACTGCTTCCTTGTCTTTACACCGGAAATCTCTCACTCCACCAGTTTGGCCTCCAGGTTAGTATTTGCTCTTTTATTCTCTTTCACTTACCAATGATTTTTTGGCTCCTTGTCTTCTTCTCACATCTCTCCCTTTGTCTCAGTTGCCCTCTTCTGATATATTAAACTGTTTTCTTTTTATACGACCCCTGCTAATGCTAATTTTTCTCACTATTGTTTTTACTTGCATTCTGAGTCTCATCTGATATTGACAAAAATCTATCTGCAAAGCATTCTAAAATGTTTCAAGAGTGATAAAACAATGAATTTTCAAGCCAGAGTTGAAATTTGAATTTTTTTAAGCTTGTCTCATATTGTAACAACCTCAAACCCCAACTAGTTCAATTAAATGCACTTGGTCAAAATGAAAGGAAAGAAAGAACAATCAGTCCTTACAACTGTCGCTCAAAGGTCTTAAAAATGCCACGATACGATCACAGGTTTGCTTTATTTTCCTAGGACATAGCATCTGGCAAATTTGTAGTTTGTGTTTTTGAATTTTTTTATAACAAAGATTGGAGTGAGCTGAACTAGTGGGTCATTTAGCTGTCTTTATTTATGACAGTACACACAAAATAGAAACAAGCACAGGGACAGGAGTTGAGAGCATGGAAACGGTAACAGAACGGTAACCAGAAACATCATGGATTTAGGCACTCGTTGTGACTGTTTCTAGGCCACTTTGATCAAGGTTGAGACCTAAGATTCTTATCCAGTTAAAGCTATACTTACCTTTCTTGCATTTTTACACTTTTCTTCTTTGGATGCGTATTTCATGAATATAATCTCTCAAACTTGATCAAAGTGGCCTTGCAGGGTTCCTACGCAGCATGGAAAAGTATGGAATTTAATTATAGTCATTTCCTGGTCTGGATAAGTATGGAAAAGGGGGAAAAAGTATGGAAAAATGTTTGTGTTTCCATTATCTCACTTTCTAAAATTAAAGCGGCCTAGACCGGAAGTTCCAATTAACGCTGTTTTTAGTGTGTATCTGCATCATTACCTTGTTTACGAAGCCCCGAAGGTTCTAAACAAACAGTTCAGCCACTGCTGAGAACGCTGTGTTTTATTGTAATCTTGGGCTCAGCTAGATCTCTGAAAAAACCCGGTCCGGTAACGTAAATAGCATTTCTCCTGAACAGCAGATCCTCCTGCTCCGGGCACTAGTCCGGGCACATCCGGTTGCGTACATTGAACCGCAGAAGAAGAATAACGTCCGTTGTGGAGGTGTTTCACGAGCGACAGTGTCTTCTGACTCTGGGTCTGACTCCGGGTCAAAGTTATAAAAGGGACTGCAGCGGGGAGTCGTAAAGAAGCTATTTTTAAACATTGTTAAAACAATGTTTTGATAACGAGTAGCAGTGCATTCACCGTTCCAGAGGGGGGAGCTGCGCTTCTGAGAGCGGGTGTGCTGAATACGTCACTTCCAGGTATTGGCCAATCACAAGACGGTTGGGAAGGCTCTACGCTGGGTGGCCAATCACAACACACTCTGTCTTCTGGGTGTGAGATTTATGTCTGAAATATCGCGGCTGAGAACAGCATCAGAAAGGAGAGTTTTCTATCGGCTCGTTTACAGCAACTAGGAGGTTTTTGACCAAAAAAACAAGTTGATGTATGCAAGTAGACCTCCATAACTAACATATATGTGCAACAGGACCACTCGAGCTTTAATGTGAGCTTTAAATATATTAATATAAACAAATCAAAACAAGTTACTAACACAACATAGCCTACCTGTAGATGATATGAAACTAATCAAGCTGCTGTAGAATGGTGTCGAGATACCATGGTTACTGTTACTGACTGTGATTCTCATTTATTTGTTATTTTCCATACGTGTCGTCGAGCCAGCCACCAACTGTCGGCCGCGACGGTGTCATGGGTCAATGCTAGTTTTCCGAGGGCCGACTTCATGAAAAATGAGTGAATGATTTTAAAACCATTTATTTACATAATAAGCATCTAACAATTGGTATTCAGATGTTTAATATTGTCTGAAAAATCCTCTGAGAAGTCTGGAAATTTGAGTCTGGAAAAGTATGGAATTTTGAAATTGAAAATGAAACTCTGGCCTTGAGATAAATAAAAAATAAAATTGACTTCCTTAAACCTGCATATTTCAACAAAGTTATAGTGTCCTGCATGTTTTTCTAATGTTGCGTCACCCTCGTGACCATATGGTGCTTTTCCATTATACAGTTCTTGGTCTACTCGACTCCACTCTAGTCGGTTCAGTATCAGGCTCGTTGTTTTCCATTATTTCATAGTACCTCCTCAATGTGGGTGAGGTCGTCATGGCACGGCTGTGCGAAGCTACCGTGACGTTGTGTTACACACGTTTATTTGTTAAATGCTGGCGATTACCACACGCTACAGTTCAGCATTTTTCGGTTTGATTCTTGTGACGGATGCCGCGCTCGTGACACTTCCAATGACAATGCTCTCTGAACAATCGGTGGTTGGCAGTCTGTTGACGTCACATTTTAGTATCAGCTCAGCTTGCATGGAACTTGGCCAGAGCAGGTACCAAAAAAGCACCTGGTAACAGGTAATATCACTAATGGAAAAGCAAAAAACGAGTGTAGTTAATCCCAGTAGTGCTAAAAATATATAATGGAAAAGCCCCAACAGACTCTATTATGTGTGTATATATATATTTTTTGTTGATAACATAGGATTAACACCAGTGTGTCTCATTGCGTCACTTTAGGCAAATGAAGGACCAGACAAAGAAGGTGGCGTCTCTGAAGCACAAAGAGCAGGTGGAGAAAAGCAGAAATGCTCGACTCATGGAGGAAGCTAGAAAAAGGGAAGACAACATGTCTGAGAGCTCCCAGCAGGTGAAGGTAGGGCACGTGTTTGGATCATTTGGACGGTGTCTTTCCTTTTGTCTTTTTGTCTTGCACTGATACAATGTGACCTGGTTTGCACTGAAGGACGTTATGCGTCAGAAGTCAGAGCGTATAGAGGAGCTGGAGGAGGCTCTGAGAGAGAGTGTTCAGATCACTGCTGAGAGAGAGATGGTGCTCGCACAGGAGGAGGCTGCCAGATCACTGCAGGAGAAACAGGTACACAAATCCCCCCTCAACACACACTCACAATCATGACTGTAAAGCCCCAAGATCTATGTGCATATCTGAACACAACTATATCCAGGTACAACAGATGCCTTCGTGAACTAAGTCTATCTCTTCATCTCCTTTTTGCTGTCATGGTAGTGTTTCTCATCCCTTCTTCACCTCCTCTCCTCTGACTCCTCCTCTCTCTCTCTCTCAGTTCTTTTATCTTTGCTTGTCGTTTTCTCTTGTTTTCTCTTTGCTACACACCGCCTCTCAGAAGCACTCACTCAAACCAATGCATGAGTCGAACCTCGCCCACATTAAGTTGTCAAAGGTATGAGCCCAGTATTGTGTAACCTCCATCAGTCAGTACGTTTCCATGCACAGTTAAGTCAGTTGTTGCTTGATTCAGCCAATTGGTTAGACAACTGTCACTGACCCTGTACACAAGCACCAGTGGGGATTTATGTGTCCACCTCTTCTACACTAGGTGGCGATATGTTGGTATTTGGCCTTTTCGGTTCACCTATTACATCACAAACCAAAACAACTTTAGCTTGTTGGTAGCATGTTGAGCCCCATTATGTTTCAATTATTTAAAGTAACACAGCGTTGTTCTGTCTCCTCGTCAGTCCAAAAAAATCACCGATCTCTTGTATTTCTCACTGTTGTACCAGCTTTTTCTACCATTTTTGGCTCTGACCTTGGGGGGTGGGAACTGTGGAGCATGTGCACAGCGTCCAGGCCAAACATGCAATTGTAATTCTATTCCCAGCTCCTTGGTTATTGGGGTGTGTTAGTCCAACTTTGAGAAATTCACTTTAAAACAGTTTTAGTCAAACTTCCATTTTTACATGTATTTTGAAAGTCTGGTTTTACTTGGACTGACATATTAATTAGATCATTTAACAGCATGTAAACGTACTGAGAGAGCAACAATCTTTAACACGGGGTGGATTCAACAGCAGCAACATGCCTGCATTTCATACAGTCTCATAGAGAAGCCCCTCCACTCACACAGTTTGTTTGGTACACTGTGGGGCTATGTTTGATTGAAATTGGACTGCATGTCTTTGCAACATGTTGCTGATGATTCCAGCTCATGTCAAGTTTTGTCATTTTGTTTAACCGTTGTTTGCTTATGAAATATGCATCAATTGAATTGATCGAGCATTAAATGACCAATAATTTGGGGATTAATTATCCTCTCTCTTTTAATCAAAAGTTAGTGAGGTATATTTGAAACAAAGCAACGTGTGTCTTAGCAGGTCAATGCAATCCACTTCTATACTATAATGGTACCTGTGTTTTAGTTCACATCTGGATTTTTCCAAAAAGCCCTCATGAAAGCACTTTATATTAGCAAAGTTTTTCTCTGAAGGATTTGTTCAATTCCTACTCCGTCGTCGTGATTGAGATGTGTGTGTGTTTGCGTGTTTGCCCCCAGATGGAGGAGCTGTTGGGGGCCATGGAGAAGGTGAAACAGGAGCTGGAGTCTATGAGAGCCAAGCTGTCCTCCACCCAGCAGTCTCTGTGTGAGAAAGAGGCACACCTCACTACCCTGCGAGCTGAGCGCAGGAAACACCTGGAGGAGGTGCTGGAGATGAAGTAAGACACACACACACACAGGACTACACTCTGGATCATTATTGATTGCCTCCTTCATATTTTAAAATGTCATCCCATTCTGGCCTCCCCCAGCTGGCAGGATGATTTTGTGCAATGAATTATAAATGATAATTGAGCTATTTATTCTTGTGGTTAGATGTCATGCGGTTTTCTCCCCACCCAAACAGGCAGGAGGCACTGTTGGCTGCCATCAGCGAAAAGGATGCCAACATCGCCCTTCTTGAATTGTCCTCCTCAAAGAAGAAGAAGACGCAGGACGAAGTGTCTCTGTTAAAGAGGGAGAAGGACAGACTGGTGCAACAGCTTAAGCAGCAGGTGAGGAGGGTCTGCATGAGGATTCAGTCTACTGACTCTTCTTCAGAGTTGTGTTTAATATCATAAAAGGAACCAAAGAAAACAAAGCACTCTATCTATACTATCTATAAATATGCATTTATAGCTATAGTATGAATGTCATTATGTCATTTTGTCTTTAGTTCAGTAGTGCACAAAAAGTAGTGTTATACCATCCCTGTCTCTGTCGAACTGTAACGACCAAGTGATTTTAGATGATTGAACAGTGCACGCGTACAAGCTCGCGAGAAAAGGTGCAGGCTCTTCCCTTAGACTGGCAAAATAAAGTGGAGAAAAACATGATGTTAGTTGGTGTTTCGCTTAAAAGAGCAGCAGTACACGTTTCACCAAGATAAAGAACATTGCTGTTGTTTCTGTTTTTCATATGACAAGAGGGGACAGATTACAGGGAGTCCGTGTCCTGTTAGAGAGGCTGCCAGTGTAACGTTCCACTAACTGTAGTTTGTATAAACTCCAGGCACACTGCTGGGTTGCAGAACAAATACTAGCAAAATCCAAATCTATTATTTGAAAACCATAGAGAGTTATCTGAACCAGTTGAACCTTTTTCTACTAACAATACATCACATGCTCTGTGTGTGTGTGTCTGCTTCACAAAGGTTTTAACTTTACAAGACTTTTCTTATCATGAGCTACATTTGGTTATTATATAAAAGTAGATGTGTCTAAAATATTTATATCATATGATATTTCACTGCCAAAAGGCACTGAAAAGATGGAGAAACCCAAGAAAACAAAACAAATCTGTATGCTTGGAATTGTGTTACTGTGAGTGCCACAAGGATTTCATATACTGTGTTTACTGTATATTTGTGGGGGTTTCCGCTCGGGAAGCAAAATGAACTGATTTGACAACAGTTAGGATTAAGTGGTAGACGATGGATGTA
The DNA here is from genome assembly GCF_963457635.1 of Microchirus variegatus. Lineage (NCBI taxonomy): Eukaryota > Metazoa > Chordata > Actinopteri > Pleuronectiformes > Soleidae > Microchirus > Microchirus variegatus. The sequence goes on from NC_139809.1 coordinate 18,797,396, forward strand.
TGAATGTTTATGTTGGTGTCATTAAAATATGTACTCTAGAAAAAGGCAAACTTTAAAGGTGCATTATGTAATAAATCTAAAGCAACTGGCCATAAAATCCTCCTAATATGTCACAGAGACTCAGGAATAATGTTCATATAACAAACTGAACTCACCAACAACAATAGTACAGCCAAATTATTTGCATTAAAAAAATCTTTTGCAGACTGCAAATCATGTTTATGGTTTGAAATCATGTTTTGGCATGTGGTGCCACCTACCGCCGTCTACCAATCATTGCAGTCGGTAGAGTCTCAGCTGCCAAGCAACCACGCGTTGCCAGTTACGAAACCTAAAAGACCTCAGTATTTTGAATTTGAATGTAGTAACCGTTTTTTTTTGGCCACATTCTTACTTATGGCACCTTTAAATGGCTACTTTAAATGATATAATGTCACTCCCCTTCTCTTTCTTACCTCTCTTCTTCACATCAGTGATGTTTTTTTTTGTAATCTTTCCTGTTTTTCTTACCTGCAGACTCAGAACAGGATGAAGCTCATGGCAGACAACTATGAAGACGACCATCTGAAGACTGCCCCTGACCAGACGAATCACAAACCCTCTCCAGATCAGGTAGCTTACCTCATGCTTGTCTCTAATGTCTGCACCTGCCCAGTTAACGTGATAACATCTGTTGTGAGGATGTTTCAACTTTAACCTGCTGTGCTATCTGAAGGGAATTGTAATTTGAAATGTCCTTTTTCCTTCCCAATTCTTTCTTTGCTCTTTTAACACACTAACCATATGTTCCTTTCTAATGCTGCGATTGGCTTGCGTTGTGGCTAACAGGATGATGAGGAGGGTATTTGGGCGTAGCCGACCATTTGCCCTCCCTCCCCTCTCTCCCTCAGCCATTTTGTTCAGAAGGGTGAGCTTGTATGAAAAAAAAAAGAGCCAGAGCTGTGGCACTTTTCTCCATCGTCACTCTGCGGCATGTTCGCTCTCTTCTTCCATTTATTTGTGCTGTTCTTGTTTTCGTGTCATTCCTCTTTGTTTATCTGCGAGAGCCGTCCTCGCCACTCATCCCATCTTTCACATTGTTCATGTATTGCTTTTTTGTTGTTGATGGGTTAAAGATGGGTGGTGTTTGTTTGTATATTTGTTTGCATGCAGTAGAGGATGAGTTGATTTTCATGCCCTGCTCAGACCTTCATCTGTCCTGACTGATCTGATTACAAGTGGACAGTGTTCAAACGTGTTTCCTGTGACGACTTGTGATCGGATTTCACATTTCAAAAACACAGACGCAATCTGTGTTCGCAAAAACAAACACGAGTCTCACTGAACAGATTTGTCTGAATTTTACTCACCGTGCCTTTTTAATTATTAGAAAGGTGGAAATGAGTGTAGTGGGTCAGAGAATGTCAGTTAAATTCATCCTCAGGATAGATTGTGGTATTTCATGATCAGAAATGTGTCTCAAACCAACTCTGAATGTGGAATATGTGATAAGATTCCCACCCGAGCTTAAAGCTGTCCACTTGTGATCAGGTCTATCAGTACCAGTTCTAAATGGGGTCTTGGTTTAAGTTGCATGTCAATGCTTTGACATAAATGAACTCCTGCTCATGTTTTGATTCACACAAACAGGGACTGGATCATTGTTTGAGTCTCAGTTCCTTAGTAACTCCTGAATATGTTGACTCTTGTGTGATGTGGTGGGTTTCTAAACATGCATCTGGATGATGCTCTGTTTTTCTCCCATGAATTTTGTTTCTGGCATGCAAATGATGTCTTGTGCTCTTGTTCAATCACTGGTATGGTTGAGTATAAGTCCTGGAGAACGTAATCATCGACTTAATATCCCTCATCCTCTCTTCCTTCCTCTGCAGATGATACCCCCTCTTCTAGCCCTGTCCCAGAACCGCAGTAAGCTCAAGCTCTACATTGCCCACCTGACCGACCTCTGCCATGACCGGGACCCCAGCATTCTCAGCCAGCTCACACCACCCTCTCACTACCATCACAGCGACCCTGAAGACTGGGAGGAGGATCTCCAGAAGATGACCGTCCAACAGGTAGTGGAGGAACTTTACAAAGCCCAGTTTCCCATAGGCCACTTTTTTTAGGTATTATGTGTACCTAATAGGGCTGTAACGATATGTGTATCGAAATCGTGATACTCAGAGCCACAAACCTGTCTCGTGGCGTGAGAAACAGAATCGCGAAACGCCCTTTCTAACTACCAGTTATTTTTCCAGCCACATGATATGAGCTGTGAGTGCTACCAAACTTATTTTTATTAGGGGTGTCAAATTATCGCGTTAATTGTGATGAATTAATTACAGTCATCATTAACACGTTATGTTTTTTAATCGCGTTAATCTCTTCTTTACCGATGTCCCCGCTGCCGGGGCAGCGTCGGACGCAGCGACAAAAGCGTCATAAAACCATGTCTAACTTTAACAAACACAGACATGCTGCATATCCACAGAAAGGTCAGAAACTCAGCTAAAAGCTCATATAAACCATTATTATGTTCACCAAACACAGTTAAAACAACGATGGATCAAACCCGCAGGAGCGGAAAAAAAACCGTTACAACGCACACATTGAAAACTGGCACCGGAGCGTCAGCGTGATTATGTAAACAGCGGAGAATTCACAGATTTTTATCACTCTACGAACAAGATTCACGGATCCAGCCCCAAAATAAGAGCAAAACATCAACTGACTTTCAAGAAATACAAGCAGAAATGTTGTCTTAACTTTGCTGTTTATCAAAACAAGTTATTTCCACTGGAACAAAACTGCTTCTCATGAAGAACTACACTTCCCAGCATGCTTTGGGGACAAATCCCAGTCTGATTGATCATTACTTTGTATTTTTCAACAGTATTATTTTGTTACAGAAAAGAGAGAAACCTTTGGTTATTTATTTATGTTCAAATCTGTTCACAGTGTTCCAAAATATTGTTATTAAATGTTACATTAAGTTGCTATATAAGTAAATAAAATGTTTTTTAAATTAAAAAAAAATTGTGATACAAATCAAATCGGGAGTTTGTGTATCGTTACAGCTCTAGAACCTAATAATGCAGCCGGTGTGTTCTTCTGCTTTAAGGTTTGACGTGTCATGTGTCCACAGATTGCATATTTTTTTGTTGACTGTTGTCTTTCTATTATCTTGCGCCAGTCCGGTCATTCTCCTCTGACCTCTGCCATTAACGAGGCATTCCCTCCCAGAGAACTGCTAACTGGATATTTTCTCTGTGTCGGACCAATTCTCTGTGAAACCGAGAGATGGTTGGGAGTGAAAATCCCAGTAGATGAGCAGATTCTCAAACACACAGACCAGTCAGTGAGACGCCAACTACCATGTCCCATTCAAAGTCACTTCAGTCACTTTTCTTCCTTTTTACCTAATCATCATAATGCATTTGTGGAGAAAACCCACAAACACACGGGGAGAAATGGGTATAATGTGCACATGAAATTAATCGTATTAATAACATTGTCATTAATTACCTGGAGGGTTGGTGTTAGCGAGCAAACAAAGTGCAGGAATTGTAACTGTGATCACAACTCCTGCACTTTATGTTTATCTAGTTGCACTTTAATATTTCAATGTTTGTTTTGTAAATGTTGCATTTCCTGCTTCTTATTTAACTTTTGATGTGTGCTGCTGCCTTTCTGCTGCCAGGTCACCCTTGCGAAAGAGATCTTGATCTCAATGGTTCTTTTATCTGGATAAATAAATAAATAAAAATAAAGATTGCTGAAGCTTGGGGATGGACAGAGATATTGTGTGATTTGAGTTTTATTTTAGGTTGGAAATGAGTTACAAAAGTATTCTCAAAAGCCTGGCATTGCAAGGAATCCTGATTAGCGAGAGGCATTTTAACAGAATATTAAGAGTTGGGTTACTTTACAGGTAACAACATAACCCTGAGCCCCCCTCACTGAATGCATGTGTGCTCCCACAGCAGGGGATACAAATCCTGTCGGGGGTAACGACCTTGGCACGACACTTGCCGTGCCAGGCTTTTGAGAATATTTTTGTAACTCATTCCCAACCTAAAGTAAAACTCAGAGTTTTACTTTAGGTTGGGAATAAAACTCAGAGTTTTACTTTAGAGACTGAAACTGAGACTGAATCCTTGCTTTCTTTCTTCTAGTTGGAACAGGAGCTGGAGGTGTGTGAGAAGGAGAGTGGAGAGCTGCAGGAGTACGCCAACTCTGTTCTCCAGCAGATTGCGGACTACTGCCCTGATATCCTGGAACAGGTTGTCAATGCTCTGGAGGAGTCGTGCTAACAACAACAACAACAACAACAACAACCCTGACCTCAGACACAAAGCAGCTGACTCTTGGTCCTGGTAAAACCTGTAGCTGAGCCCCACTGAGGCTCCTGGAGATAAGAAGGGAAGGAAGAATGCTGGGGCTTTATCTAAAACCCACCAAGCTCTAATTCTTTGCTCCCCTCATCAACCCTGGAACAAACCTGAGTGCTTTCCTGTCTCATGTGTCTCTAGCGCGGCAGTAATCGAATTAGGGATGTTCATGGTCTTATCATATTGCTCTCAAATATGCCACTTTGAGCAAATATCATATTACTTACTGCAAACTGAGGTCTGATCAATTAATGATGACCATGGCAGATGGTGTACTCACAGATAGAGATGGCTAAACATATGTCAGGCAGGCAGCAGCACAGTAAACCTTCTCTCCACTGCGTGGTATAGCTCAGTTCAGTTTGGTATTATTGTTCTTGGCGTCCTTCTGTTGGTACCGGGTCATACTTCTTCTAGGCCACACATAAGCGTGTTGGTCCATGTGGACAAAGTCTGTAAAGACTGCACACGGCAACTGCACATGCCGTCTTTAGCACAACGCTTTGTGTTCCATTTGAAACAGAGACCTCTTGTGCAATGCAAAGCAGCTCCACCTGGTCCTTACTGTGTCACGTTCTTCTTTGTCACACTGGTATGATTAACGTAGCTGACACAGCCCTCATACACATACACACCACTTGGTGGAAACACAAGCTAGATTGGGGTTTACTGTTTCACAGTGTATTGAAATGAACTGGTACTCCACTGGTGGAAACGGAAATTAAACATGAAAACATACACGCGTATATCAAAGCACACCTGGAAAGTTGGGAGAAGAAAGACTTCTGATGGAAAAGCTTCTGCACAAGGGCTTGGAGCAAACTGCCAACCATCCTCTCCCTGGAGCCCTTCATTCACAGCAGGAATTGCAAGATCCAGCACAGTTACCTCAACTTTTACCTCAGAGGTTTGTCTCACAATTGTTAGAAGAAGTGGTGACTTTGTTCCCTCACATGGGGCGGGAAAGCACTTTGAGAACTAGGGAGCTGCTACATCTGGAGGGGATCGGAGAGGAGAAGAGTTTGGCGAGTGAGTCGTGGAGCTTTGCAGACGCTTGTCTTGTATTTTAGTCAAAACTCCCAGAGTCACAAGATAGAAAACGGCCGCCAGTGACCAATCGTCACTTTCTTACCAAATAAATGTAGCTGTTGTCCAAATGGTCTCCCAGCTCAGAGTTGTGGATGCGTTTGCGTAGGTCAGGATTAAGAACTTTTTGATCTGGGTAACTGGCAGGAGAAGGGGAACCAAGACCGGACCTTTGACACTTATTAAAGACCAGAATTTAGTTAGAAAAAGTTTTCAGGAGTTGAGAGGGAGGGGAGGAAAAAAAAGCTTTCACTTCTCGTGATGTATTAATTTTCTTTTCTTTTTTAAAAAAAACAAAAAAGGATTTTGCACACAATGTCCACTTGTCTATAAGGTATGCAATGTTTCTTTTGAGAACGTTCTAGTGGCCTTGGAGCATGCACAGAGATCAGTACTGGACCTAATGCAGGGACATTTCTTCCTCTGTAATATTGGTGCTAAGGCATGATGTAGGGAATTTTATGATCTGATCCACTGATCATTCAGTTTCATCCAAAGTTTCTATAGATTTTACTTATAGCCCACCTGACCTTCAGTTTGACGAGAAAATGGCTGAAGAATCCACGCCCCTTTGTCTCATGTTCGTCAGGTCACTTTACAAGTGATGCCTCCTTTTCTTGTGTCTTTTGAAATCTTCAGGGCTGCGGTTTTTAATTACTAAGTGCATCTACGTGTACAAGAAATGAAAAGTCACTTTTCAGCAGATTTTGACTTTTTAGTGATCAGTTTGTAAAAAAAAAAAAAATGGTGATATTTAACACGTACAGTGACTGAAATAAAGGTAATTAAGTGGAAGGTGTTGTGCATTCTTTAAAAAATAATCTCAAGTTCAATGCAGTGCAGTTGTCTTATGTGTCTAAATTTGTCATCAGGACAAAATAAATGTATGTGTGTGTGACGGTACTGCCATAAATTGCGGAGAGTCATGTTCTATAGAGATATATATATATATATAAAAAAATATAATGCATATATATAAAAATGTTTACTGTATGGATATGCATTGAATGTTTGCACAGAATCTTGAAAGAGCAAGTGGCTCTGAACAAAAAGACCGTCGTGTTGGAGACGAGCAGTGTCAAAAAAAATCAAATAAACTTGTCAAAATAATGTGTTAAATACAAAATGTTTTACAAACCGTGACTGTGTGATGGGAGAGTACGTTTCTTGCATTTATTTGAAATAATCACTTTTGTTTTCTATCTTCACCACATGGAGATCAGTGTGTATTATCCTGAGATGGTCAGTGTTGTCTGTTTTTTTATTTTTTATTCTTCTTACCTCTTCTGTCATGGTTGATGTAAACGGCAGATTGATTTAAACAAAAAATAATAATAATGATAATTCTCCAACCATCATGTCTCACCTGCTGTTGCATAATAGGAACATATATTACAGAACAAACACTAAAAATAAATGACTTTTTTTTAACAAACTTTCTGTGTGTGGCTGATTTACAGATGCATATTAATTCCATTTTTTACTTAGTCTATCAAAGGTTTCCATCCTTCACCAACACTTAGATGAGCAGGTTAAGAAGAAGGCAGTGGTGTGTTTTAGTGCCCTTGCTTTGACCTGTGTGTCCGTGCCCTTGCCTTAACGTCTGCTCACTTGTTCTTCTCTTCAGTGAGGAACACAGGCTTCTGTCTGTTTGTTTCTTTCATACATGTGAGAAAAGTACTGCCTTCTGTCTGTGTTAAGAATCAAACTGTAAAGAAAAAAAGAGAAAGAAAAGCAAAACCAGACATGTTTGTGAGATATTCGGTTTTTGTATGTATGTAAATAAATAAATGATAAGCCTTGGTTTCTTGTAGAAGCATGTCTTTTTGTCTAACTGCAGAGATAACTGTGTTGTTTGTTCATATTGGATCTTATTGTTTATCAGTGAAGCAATGTTTATATCTTATGTTGTCCGGCGATATTCCAACACTAGTGATTCGTTTTATGTTGATAAAAAGAAGGAGGAAACAGCAACGCTGTTTTTGAAGTGAGATGGCTGCAAACAATTAGGAGTATGACTGAGAACACCAGTGAATTCTTCTGCTCATAAATGTTCTTTTATCTTTTATGGACCAGATATGAAAAATGTGTCTGGTAATCTGAACACAGATTTACCGGTACTAAATAATCTGAGCCGGGGAAAACATTTCAAAACTAATGATACAAATTTGTCATTTATTAGTAAAACTAGTGAAAAGTGTTAATATATTCATTATAATATAGACACCTTTTTAAATTAATCAAAAATACACAAAAATAAGTGACAAGATTGAAACATATTTGCCATCTTTATTCATAAATATCACTACTGTATGAATATAAAACAATCTTAAATTACTGCTTTTTTATACAAATACACTCTGACGCTGTTGTTGGAAGCTCCTCAGGGGAAAAGCCACTGATGAACGGTTAAAGGTATTGCATATAGCCTTGGCAGCATGTTAATTACTACGCCTTTTTTGTAGTCGCACTGATGAACCTTTGACGGAGAGAAGCAAACAGGAACATCTGATACATACTTATCTTCCTCAGGAATATCAAACATAGCCAACTATACGTAAACAGAGACAAATAGGGAGTGATCCACCCACTTCAATTTGAAGCACAATTATGTCAACAGTCATTCAATACAAAAAAAAATACTGGTTATGCAAGTAAAAATCAGCCAAAACAAAATGAATTAAATCTTCCATCCAAGGCACTCCAGCCTTTCTGTTAAGAATTAAAATGCCTACCTAATATTCTGCAAGGTTTTTCTGGAATATCCAAACCTCCATTGGTACGCGAGTCACAAAAATACGCAAACTATTCTAGTATTAAGCAATAGTAGGCACTCCTGTGTTTAATGGGTGAGGTAGCTAGAAAGTAAGAAGTGTCCACTGGCTGACATTAAACACCTGCGCCTTTAAAAGAGAGCACAACAAAGCTGAACCAAGGTCAGAGGAGAAGTGGATACTGCAGCAGATGTGAACAATATTCCAGTGATTGAGAAGTCCCTCTCCCTGTTTTAGTCACAGTATAGAAATTAAAATTAAGAAAGTGAGCACTATACAAAACAAACTACGTGTTTTTTTCCCCCCCCTCAAACTTTTCACCTCATTCTCTCACTTTCAGTCATCTGCCACAGTCCCAGGTTCAACACTTTAAGGCACGGGAGCTGCGTTATCCTCTCCAGACCCCTCTTTGTGATCTTAGTACAACCATACAGATCGATCCCTGTCAGCTGCGTCAGGTGGTCAGCTATCAACTCCAACCCTTTGTCTGTGATTCTCACACACTGTCCAATGTTGAGAGTTTTGAGCTGGTGCATCTGGCGCACCATCCTGTTGATGCCATCGTCACTTATGTGGCAGGAACACAGAGACAGGGACTTGAGCTGATACAAGCCCTGAGCAATGTAAGCCAGGCTCTGGTCCCCGATCTTATCACAGAAGGAGACGTCGAGTCCGGAGAGTCGCAGGGAGCCCATGGCCAGGTGCATGATCCCAGTGTCACTGATGTTGTCACAGGAGCGCAGGTTCAGGCTGCACAGGTGGGTCATGTGTGACAGGTGGATCATCCCAGCGTCCGATATCCCTCCACAGAAGCTTAGGTTCAACACTTTGAGTTTGTTGAGGCCCTTTGAGACGTGTTTGAGGGACAGATCCGTCAGCTTCTGACAGTCCTGCAGAGTCAGCTTCTCCAGAGACAGGCAGCCCTCCGCAGCACTGCGGGTCATACCGGACAAGTGCCCGATGCCCACATCAGACACATGCCTGCAGCTGCGCAGGTTCAGGCTCTTGAGTCTGTGTAAGCCCCAGGCGATGAGCAACAGGCCCGTGTTAGTGATGTTGCTGCAGCCTCCGAGTTCAAGCACCTCCAGGTTTTTCAGGTACTGTGCAATCCTGCCCAGACTGGAGTCTGTGATCTGTTTACACAGGCTGAGATTCAGCACTCGCAGCGATGGGATGTCCTGCACAAAGGCATGTCCGAGTCCGTTGTCTGTGAGGTTGAAACAGCCACACAGGTTAAGGCTTTCGATGTGCGGCATCCCCTGAATCACGTAGCTCAGACTTCGCCTGAGGCTGAGGATCTGAACCTTCTTGATGCCCCTGGTCTGCAGACTGGGGAACAGAGACGGGTTTGCTCTCCGCAGATGGAGCTTGGCTTCCACCCCCCTCCACACAGACTTGTGGTAGGACGCGTCCCTCCAGGCCGCGCACACTTGGGCTACTCGTCCTTTGTCTTTCACGTCAAGATAACTGAAAATAATGGCGAGGATCTCAGGGAAAAGGCACGATATATGCGTCTCCGTCTCAAACATGGCTGCGGATTGCCTGATGTCAGCAACACGGGTTGCTTCTGGGCGACACAATACTTCCGTGGTTAGCTTGACAAAACTACTGTGGAAGTTGCTGGCCGGCTCGGCAACGTTAGCTAACGTCAACTAGCTAGCGTGCGGAACTGTAGCTTTGTGTATAACGTAACAAAAAGCCACCCATCTCCCAGGAATGACTCTTCCTCTTACATCGAATAAAATAGATGTGTAGAATATCTTCTAACAGCACATGGTGAAGACGTGGCCACCACGACAGGAAACTCCGAAAGGCAGTCTTATTTACCTAGCGACTCGGGCTAATACCATTAGCAAACGTCGGCGTAGCATTAGCATTAGCTACCTAAACTTGTGAGCTTCAAATGCGAACGAGCTCCTCGTCCCCACGCAGTCCACGGCAACTTAATCCTCGTTCCACCTCGCAGCAGAGCGTATCCGGGAACCTTTGCGTTTGTAGAAACCTCCAGCAGCGGAACTGTGTTGTGTTCGTCAGCGGCTACTGCCAGAATCCGTTACCTTCCGAGGCATTTCCAACAGCGGCGGCGGCGGAGCATCACGGTCGAAACGACGCCGACTGGAGAGAGTCAAAGCCGGCTCAGACACTGACCAGCGGCTCCTACGGGAAGTACGAGGTACTGCAGTTGTTGGCGACAGCACACAAGTATCAATACAACACTGAATTACATAAGATAAAATAGATAGATAGATAGATAGATAGATAGATAGATAGATAGATAGATAGATAGATAGATAGATAGATAGATAGATAGATAGATAGATAGATAGATAGATAGATAGATAGATAGATAGATAGATAGATAGACTCTGCCCTAATAAAAGACTGTGCTTTACAGTAAATCTCACTGTAGATGACACAAGACACAATAATGGTCACACTAACAGGAACAAGCACACATTAAGAGACTCAACTGTGCACAATAAAATGCATGTAGACTGTAGTCTGAAGTGTAAAGAGTAGGAAAGCGCACATAGGCTGGATTCAGGTTTGCACTGAAGATCCTCCCAGTATAAGTATGTAGTTGTAGTTATTTAGTTGTCGATGGTTAAAATTCTACTTTGTTGGTTGTGTTTACCCAGCAGCAACATGCTGTTAATATCTGCTGCTTCTAATAGTTCATTAGTACCATTTAATACCATCACATTGTATCTCTCGTGAAAGTATGATTCACAAATTGTACTTTTTCTTATTTGCAAGACATATTGTGAAATATAACCTAACCCAGCCACTTTATTAGGTACACATGACATGTACTAATACAGTAAAGTCTGGACACGTTACAAGTTACTGTTGTCTTTCTATCATTTCAAAAATTACCAACAACAGCTCACTGGGAATGTTCTGTTTTCTCTTTAAACTCCAGGGACGGTTGTGAGTGAAAACCCCAATACATCAGCAGTTTCTGGAATACTCAGCAGGAGATATCTCACATTCAAAGTCACTTACATCACCTCATTCTGATGCTTGGTTTGATCTTCAGCAGCTCGTCTAGACCAAGTCCATAACCCTGAAAAGTGTTGCTGTTGTGTGATTGGCTGATTAGATATTTTTTTGACCAATGTTTTTATTGTCCTTTTAGTACAAATACACAACACAGAACATAACAATAGGCACAAATAGAATAAAAATATACATTTGGCAAGTATAAAATGGTACTTAAAGTGATACAAAATATGCAGGTATTAGTGGTACATATTACTGGGCTATTAGCTGACTGTTACTCATCATGGTTTATAGGCATGTACATACAAAGGTGGATACTTGATACCTAACTTGATCCCATAAGTGAACCCTTATTGTGATGCGTAAAATAAATAAAATACAATTAAAATTAAAAAAAGGGGGGGAAGAAAAAATTATAATAATAGTAATTATAATAATATACAGTGGGGCAAAAAAGTATTTAGTCAGCCACCGATTGTGCAAGTTCTCCCACTTAAAATGGTGACAGAGGTCTTGTTATTGACCAAATACTTATTTTCCACCGTAATTTACAAATAAATTCTTTAAAAATCCTACAATGTGATTTCCAAGATTTTGATGAAAATTACAGACCTCTGTCATCATTTTAAGTGGGAGAACTTGCACAATCGGTGGCTGACCCAATACTTTTTTGCCCCACTGTATACACACACACATATATATATATAAAAAGGAAATAATAATAATGAATAAATAAATAATAATAATAAATAATATACTAATATCAAAACAAAACATGAACAATAGACTATAGAGCTGCCATGTAATCATCCCCTTCCAGAAATTCCATAAATGAGCCTGATAAGATATTTGAATAGAAAAAGGAGCTGAATGTATGATTTGATAAAGTCACATTGAACCATTTTGTTGTTCAGTTGATAACCTGATAACCACCTCATGCATATAATGTATAGTTCATAGATCATTTTCATTTAAAGGTATTTAAGTGTCATGTAGTGCAGGTACACAATGGTAACTGCATAGACAGACTCTCAAGTGTTGTTAAGTAAATGTTTGTTTCAGCAGTAAAGCGTTCATTTGTTTTTAGTCTCTAATGTCACCTCTGGCCAGCAGAGGGCAGTGCTGGACTGACAAAATAATCAATGCAATCAAGAAGAGCTCACACATTCTTTCAAACACAAATTTGCATAAACCACCACGAAGAGCTCAAATGTAGAAAATTAAAAATGTATTCGTGTGTGTGTGAAGGGAAGAAATTCAGACGACATAATCTGAAGTGTTCGATGAAGAACAAGACAAGAGATTGTGTTTTTGTTGTTGTTTTTTTGTAGAAAGAGAGGAAGACAGAGGGAGGGAAAGTGAGGGATGGTGCCTCCCCTCTCGGCCTCCCCTGTGGCTGGACTTGTTTCTGCTAATGACCCTGTCTGCTGGCTCACACAGACAGATGGTGAATTAACTCCAATTAGCCCACTCTCACCAGATCTTCTCTGACAGCTCACACACACACACACACACACACACACACACACACACACACACACACACACACACACACACACACACACACACACACACACACACACACACACACACACACACACACACACACACACACACACACACACACACACCTCATGCCAAAGCTCTTCTATCATATAATTTTTTTTTACCCAATATGTATTAAAAATAGTTGTGTGTAAATTAATGGATGGGGGGGTGGAACATTGCTGTTGTCTGTTCACAACAGCAATGTTTTTTTGTTTGTTTTTTTTATTAAAGAAGCATATTTTGCCCTGGGTTCATATTTAAAGTTTTTCATATATTTTTGTGTGAAAACCGTAGAATCACTATTGTCTTGTTTATGCACTCCCCCATATCCCCATCCCCACCCCCACCCTCTCTCTCACACACACACACACACACACATTTGCAAAGCAATTCTTCTTGGGACACTGCATTGACCTCTTAATTGACCTCAGGGATTATGCTTAACCGTAACCATAACCAGTTAATACCTAACCTCAACCTTAACTGAAACACAATTCAAATCTTTGCCCTAATCTAGGTTTTGGTCCAGAATCCGGTCCTGACAAGGTCAGTGTTTATAGCAGAAAAGGTCCTAAAGAGGTAACACACACACACACACACACACACACACACACACACACACACACACACACACACACACACACACACACACACACACACACACACACACACACACACACACACACACACATGGTGTGACTGTGACCTTCTGTCACTGTGTTCAGGGTTAGTGAGGTGTGACCAGTCATCGTTCATACAATGCACAGTCTCTGAGTGAGTGAGCTCACATGACATGTGAAACGGAGCACAGTGTGTGTGTGTGTGTGTCTGTGTGTGTCTCCATAGAGCTGCATATCAGTGTGACTGTCACTGGCACACACACAAACACAAACACACACACACAAACACACCTATGCAGTTCAGCATTTATCACACAATGTGTTTGTGTTTAACAGGTGTTGTCCCTACTGCTCACGGGGCCCCATCTGGGGGCGGGCCCAGGCGCGACCTCTGACCTTGTCCATAAACAGGGTCAGCAGGTGCTGAGCGCAGGGCAAAGGTCAGGAGATCGGCTGCTGCGTGGCCAGACGAAATGACATTATTGGACAAAACGAGGAAAATAAACACACTTGTAATGCGAGGTGTGTGTACCTGCACACATCCGTGTTTGTATACCTGAATGTACATCTTTGTGAGGACCGGAACATGTACATTTAGCAGGTTCTTACGAATGTAAAGGCAGGGTTAGCATTAGCTACATGTCAGAGTTAGGTTAAGGCTAAGGCAATATAATGTGCTTGTGTTTACTTGTATTGATAATTTGTGGGGTCCAAAGAATGTACAAACCTATCTTTGTGGGGATATTTTGTCTGGGCCCCACAACTTTAAAGGGCTTTTTTTCCAGGGTTAAGACCTGAATTTAGGGTTAGGGTAAGGGTAAAGGCACTAAGTTGTGATGGTTAGGGTAAGGGGCTAGGGAATGCATGAGGTGTCCTCACTAAGACATTAAAAACAAGTTTGTGTGTGTGTGTGTGTGTGAGTGAAAGAGTAATCCGTTTAAATCTCTTTAGCTGCTTTGATCCATGCTTCAGAGCATGAGGTCAGTATGGGCAGCAGCTGTCTGTGAGGGATGTGTAACCTCGGCGGCACAGCAGACACACAGGGAGTCTTAACACCACCTGACCTTGGACCTCAGCTGAGAGGATGACGTTTACTGTAGAGTGTGGATTTAAACTCAGCTTCCCACTGCTGTGTTTGGTTACTTCAACTCTCTTCTATCTGTGTGCGTGTGTGTGTGTACTTATTCTTGTTTCCTCTTTGGCAACATTCGTGTGTATACAGCAGCAGAGCAGGGGTTGGTGGTGTGAAGAAGAAGAAGCATATATTCAAACTTCTGAAGCCTTTAGTGACAACGTCTTTGTGTTTCCAGTCATACGTCAATCTGCTTTACTACTGTCTGTCTCTACAACTAATCGGCACTGTGTGAACTCATTTTCAGGCTATATTATGATCGATGTATATGCTTATATTTTCCATCCATTATCTACCGCTTTATCCTCCAGGGGTGCTGTGCCTATCTCAGCTGACATTGGGCGATAGGCGGGGTACACCCTGGACAGTTCATCACAGGGCCACATATAATATATATATATAGTGACCAATTAACCTTATCCCCATATCGCATGTTTTTGGACTGTGGGAGGAAGCTGGAGAACCCGGGGAAAACACACACACACGGGGAGAACATGTCAACGCCTTGCTCATTGTTCCGAAGTTGTTCCAAACGGGGCTCGAACCCAGGAACCCGGGTCTTCTTGCTGCAAAGGCAAGAGTGCTAACCACTACACCAACCGCGGGCCCTGCATATATTATATGTGAATATAAAGATACACACAGGCTGTTTCTCTGGACTCATGAAAAGTGCTTCTCAAACAGTGAGAGTGATAATATACTGTAAATATACTCTAAAACAAAATATCTACTCTATGACACGCTTCAAATACAGGTCGGATAATACCTGGTTTGTTTCTGTTAAATGAATATTATATGTTTTAGAAACAAATGAATATGGTCAATATAATGATAGATATAATATATATCCATATACGTGTTTGTAAGGTTAGGTATGACCTCATCATAGTGGGCCCTTTACACAGAGAAAGCACAAGTGAGACTGATTATATTAACCATGGCTCCATTGGGTTCATGTTAGTCAGGACTGTACAGTGAGCCACAGCATGCACCCTTAAACTAAGGCAGGCTAAATGGAACTCAGCCACCATTCATTAAATCATCTCCACTCGCCATGTTCCCACTGTGACCTGTCAAAATGGCTGCTGTGCAAAGGGCCCACTGTGGGTAAGGAGGAGCTTCTGCTTTCTGAGTCACTGCAGTGTCACTGTAACAGGAATAGGTGTGTGCATACATGCGGATGCTCTTCTGTTTCGCATATTTCTTCTCCGTTGATTTATCAAACGAAGATAAATCAACTTAGCCCACACAACAGGCAGGAGCTCCGTTGGAACCGGAATTATCAGTATGGTGGTATTGCAGTTCACAGGCAATGTGTATCACCGCCCTCTACTAGACTGGGGTGAAATCAGACACGCCGATGATGCGCGTGACGTAGGGAACACGTTCCCTACGTCATTTGCATACTAGTGGGGAATATCTTCTGGGCCCTCCAGGAAATGAATGCAACTGTGTCCTCGCCATGCTTGAAAAACAGGCGTGTGTGTTTGTGTGTTCCTGTACTTATGGCATACTGAGAACCAGTGAGGGTTTTTCACCAACAAAGTGAGGTCATATTTACGAAGTGTGGACATTTTGGCCGGTCCTCACTTTGTCTTCATTGAAATCACTTCCATGCTGAGGTCCTCAATTTTGTACAAAAAAAACAACGTTTTCCAGCCCTGGTGGATTCACACACTTTTTGCTCTGGGGCTCTACCTACAGACACGTTATGGTACTGCACCCATTAGTTATTTATAGATGTCATTCATGAAGTAGATATTTGTAATTGTGTTGATTTATAAAGTGGAAATGCTGGTCCTCAGTGTGCAGCAAGTACAAGTGTGTGTGTGTGTGTGTGTGTGTGTGTGTGTGTGTGTGTGTGTGTGTGTGTGTGTGTGTGTTTTCTTGTACTTGTGGCATACTGAGGACCAGTGAGGGTTTTTCACCAACAAAGTGAGGTAATTTTTACGAAGTGTGGACATTTTGGCCGGTCCTCACTTTGTCTTCATTGAAATCACTTCCATGCTGAGATCCTCAATTTGGTACAAAAAAAAAAACATTTTCCAGCCCTGGTGGATTCACACACTTTTTGCTCTGGGGCTCCACCTACAGACACGGTATGGTACTGCACCCAGTAGTTCTTTATAGATGTCATTCATGAAGTAGATATTTGTAATTGTGTTGATTTATAAAGTGAAAATGCTGGTCCTCAGTGTGCAGCAAATACAAGAGTGTGTGTGTGTGTGCAGTCGTGCTGTTGGAATGACACTGAAGTGAAAAGACAAAGTGTCACAGAATCATGATGTCAAGACTGAGAGGCAAAAAGACAAAGAGAGAGAGAGAGAGAGAGAGCGATGAGGGCAGATAGTTGAGTGAGGAGACAAATGTGACAAATGAGGAAGGATGAGGGAGATGTGGGTCAGGGTTGAGGGAGATTGACTGTGAAGAAAGGAAAGAAGAAAGACAAAGATGGACTCACAGAGTATGCAGGGATAGAGGAGAGATGAAGAAGGGAATATCAGTCAAATCCAGAGCTGTAAGGTGAGGCTCTCTGTTTTCCTCTCTATGACACGACGCACTGATAACACTCAGTCAAGTCACTGCTGAGATACACAAGCATCACAGACAAATCTTCAACTCAGACCAATGGGGCAAGAAATGGCCAGATGGCCTCATCCAGTAAAACAGATGAGGTGAAACAATCATCCTGTTTCACCAGAGGCGGAGAAGAAAAAGAGCAGGCGAATTGCAAAAGAGATGCTGACAATGGGAGATGTAATAAGACGGAGCTGAGCACGGGGAAGTAAACAAAATGGAGGTATTTGGACAGGAAATGACACAGAACAACACAGTGGCATATGACACCGCTGAGATAAAGAAAGAAAGGATCATTCATTAGGTTTCTCCAGAGCCAGGGAAGGAAATCATTTCCTCCAGTTCGACATTGAACTGGACGCGATGCACGGAGACGACGGAGAGGAAGAAGAGAAGGGGAACAATGAAAGACTCGGGAGGATCCTGCAGAATGGGATTGGTGTTTCCCAGTGTGTTCTCCTCGGATCCGTGTACCTACAGTACGTCAGTGGAACAGAGTGAAGCCGTGTGCTGCTGTCATACAAACATACTGAAACACACACACACACACACATGCTGTCATCATCATCCTCCCTCAGCGCGTGAACTCACAGTTACAACACAGTGCCTTGTTTTGATGCTGCATAAATTGATGATGTTCTTGATATTGTTTGTTTTTCCTCTGGTCTGCTTAACAACACTGCTGCTGCTGGAGTGAAGCTTCTCCTCCTCTCCTCATTTCCTTTCCTTTCCTCTCTCCTCTCCTCTCTCTTCTCTCTTCATTTACTTCCCTCCCTCTGGGGCTGATGTGATTTAGGGCCGTGCTTGAAGAATGAAGACTGGGCTAATATCTAATATCTTCCTGTTATTGATGCGAGCTGTAACTCTCACCTCCACACTCTCCACAGACGGAGGGAAAGAGAGACTCTGCAAGGATGGCTGGATGAAGGAAGGAAGGGAAAGAAACAGTGGGCAGATAATGCCAGCAGATTGACGACTTTGTAGAGCTCAGACTTCAGGTAGTGTGATGCTTTTCCTGGAGTAAAAACAGCCCACATGTTATATTGCTCCTCTCTTATTCTCCCTCTCTTCCCGTGTGTTCTTTATGTAGATGTCAATGATTTAGTGGCAGATTGAAGAATTCAGAGCTTTAACAACAGGTTACGATCTTTGCTATGAAAGCCATGAAATATGCATAAGTGAATAAAATATGATTCTGTCTCTGTCAAAGCAGCCGAAAGCTGTCAAGAATGTGATTTGCTTTCTGACAGTATCACAGTGAAGTGACAGTTCAAAAGCGGGGGTTTGTCTTTATCTTGGCAGGTTTTCAGTCTTTGCTCTATTTCTGTGTATCCATTGTTTTGTAGTGAGTGTCTTTCATCTTGCGGGGCTTTGTTGTTTTCTCGCTCTCTTGCTCTCTCCTCCTCTTACATCGTGACTTCTTCTTCTTCTTCTTCTCTTACAGTATTGTACAGTGACAGTAGCGCTGGGCTGGAAGTGTGAAAACACCCAGCACATCCTTCTCTAACTCCACTGCCCCTCTGACCTCCCTATCACTCGCTTCACAGAACCACCCACCTCTAAATACACTGGGACTTCCTTTTGCTGCTTCCTATTTTTTTTCCCCTGCCATCTTTTATTCCTCTGCTTTTCACCTCATCTCACCCCCTCCACCTCCACCCCCGTTCCTCCTCTTTTCCCCATAGGCCAGGAGATCGTCTCTTTGTTCCTGACATCTGTTTTGTTGGGTGATTAATTGAGATGAGCATGTGGGGTGAAGGCCTGTAGAGGGGGAGATCAGACCCCCCAGGTAATGTGCGTGTGTGTGTGTGTGTGTGTGTGTGTGTGTGTGTGTGTGTGTGTGTGTGTGTGTGTGTGTGTGTGTGTGTGTGTGTGTGTGTGTGTGCTTTGAGCTGGTTAGTTGGTGCAAACTGCCAGGATTTCCCTCTAGAGTCCTGCAATATGAAACATTTGAATATCTGTTATCTCAATAATACGAATAGTAGAAAGTTATCTGCCTCTTTTCTGTGCTTTTGCTCGACAGTGTGAGGTAACACGCACCGGTGTGTCATACAGGAAGGTAAGATAAATAATGATACAGAGCTTTTATAAAGTCAATCTATGAAGAAATTGATTAAAGGTGCCATATGTAAGAATGTGGCCAAAAACGGTTACTACATTCAAATTTAAAATACCGAGGTCTTTTAGGTTTCCTTTTCTGACGTGACTGGCAACCCGTGGTTGCCCGGCAGCTGAGACTCTACTGACTGCAATGACTGGTAGACGGCGGTAGGTGGCGCCACATGACCCCAAAACATGATTTCAAAACATAAACATGATTTGCAGTCTGCAAAATATTTTTTTCATGCAAATATTTTGTCTGTACTGTTGTTGTTGGTGAGTTCAGTTTGTTATATGAACATTATTCCTGAGTCTCTGTGACATATTAGGAGGATTTTATGGCCAGTTGATTTAGATTTATTACATAATGCACCTTTAAAATGATAATATACACTTGAAAAGATAAGCCAGTTGTTTTCCATGTATGTGTCATTTCATTTCAGTAGAATATCCATTGACAATGAAAATGGAGGCTGCGTTTGACATTTCATTTTCAAAGTCATACCTTGCCGTACAATGACGGACCACGTTCATATTCAAATTTGAGAATTAAAATGCCGCATAAACAGCCTAACCCCATTCCCCGTTTAGGGAAGCAATATTCCTCTAACAATTAAAATTCAAATGCAATTTTCAGACAATTTGGAAATGAAAATAGCATGTGACATTTCATTTTCAAAGATTTAACCTGCTCTACATCACACCATATTCAAATGGAACAAGTAAGACAGTGGCCACATCTCCTACAGCTACATGTGATTTTGTGTCAGGAATTTGCAACAGCAAAAAAAAAAAAAAAAAAAATCACTGTAATGAATTTAAATGACAAATAACATTTACATAATAAAATACTCAAAAAATATGTTTAATTAGAATTTTGATAACTGCTAGACATAGCAGCTAGACTGTATTCTGTAATAAATGATAAAGGAAAATGATCAAATTCATCATCACTGGATCGGTAACATGCAGTGGTTTCTCTGTTTTCTATAAAATATTTGGAAAATATTATTTTCAACTAAAATGGAGACAAGCTGTGAGTAAATATTAACCACTCATTAGGTCTTCAGTGGAAGACTATTAGCAACAACCCCCACACATGGCCAGCGCTACAGTTGTGGACCAATGTAGTCAATCACGGCCTCACAATGGCTGAGACTGGTCAGAGGGTGCAACCAAATGTTGGAAGAACCACTGTGAATTCAATCATTCAAACGTTCCGTATGGAGAACATGTATGTATAGTATAGGACAGTAATCCAACGTCTCATAATATCTCACTTACATCGATGTGTAACTTTACAATTAGTGTATCGTTGCTGTCTTGAGCTTGAGTCTTTCAGGTCGTGTCACTGAGTTCTGACCTTTTTTTGTTGCATTGAAAAACACTGAGAGAATAAAGTGTCATAATGAAAACATGACAAAGCCATTTGACTCTTGTTCATAAACGATGGTGTCAAGACTTCTCGTTTTGATGACACTGGCAGTTTCATTGACATGAATACTTGCTTTTTTGAGCAAGTGACATGCTTTTGCAGGTTATCCTCTCGGGTTTGCACAAATGCACTAATTGTTTTGAGCAATGCACTGACTGCTGTGCAAATGTTAATAGTGATGTGAGAAAAGCACCAAAGCCACTGAGAAAAACTGGAATGAATTACTTTAAAAAAGAGAAATGCTCACAATCGTCTGCTGTTTTATTTAACCAACGGCCCCAAAACCCTCAGATATTCAATGTCATATCTCATAAATTAAAGAACGACATCAAACTGTCCTATTGTGAATGTAGTAATTATTAAACATTATCAGTTAATCTAACTATGGTTACTAATTGCTTCTGCTCCAGTTAATTTATGACTGAAGTGCTGTTCTTTTATGATGGTGATGAAATCCAATAAAGGTCAGTTAGTGAACCTTGACTTAATATTTTATGACTGTAGTAAAATCACTCTCTGATGAATTAACATGAAGTTTGAATGTTTCAAATTGTTATCTCTACATAACTCTCTCTGTGTTTCTCAGCGTTTCAGAAGTGAATTCTGCTTAAAATCTTAATCTTCTCTCCGTCTACCCTGCACTGCTGCTGTATACACACAAACGCTCCCTCAGTCTGGTCTGAAAACATTGCCTGACAGAGTTTTCAGATGAAGGACACACAGCATACTGTACAAATAATGTTACATCATTTCTGGCCAAACAGAGACGGAATAACAAAAAAAACACCCAAAGGTTACGTACTGCAGCTTTAAATATTTACAAACACGAGATGTGAGTGAAAGTGTGTTTACTACAGCGAAAAGGTGGTGATTTATGATTTAAGACGAAGTACGACGGCATTACAGGAGCAGGTTCAGAGGTCAAAGAACCAGAGCAGAGGTCAGAGGTCAGGGAAATGACTGAGAGAAGGTCAAACGCTCCTGATGGAATGAATAAAAACAATAAAACTCTCCTGACGACTGAGAAAAAAACACCAACTGAGTTTAAATGAACAATGAAGAGCTGTGAATAGATAGATAGATAGATAGATAGATAGATAGATAGATAGATAGATAGATAGATAGATAGATAGATAGATAGATAGATAGATAGATAGATAGATAGATAGATAGATAGATAGATAGATAGATAGATAGATAGATAGATAGATAGATAGATAGATAGATAGATAGATAGAACAGAGAGTTTGGAGGTGGAGAAGTACAGTGAAGCCCTGTGACTCAGGCCTATTAACAGTCATGATTTATGCTGCTCTGCACACTGTGGTGGGACAATGCCAGCCTAGTGTGTTGTGTGTGTGTGTGTGTGCGCGTGTGTGTGTGTGTGTGAGCTGATTTAGGGCCTCAGAATAAATGTGATAGTACATGTGAGCATGCATGAATGCTGTGTTTAGCGTCGCTTCGTGGCCAGACAGGCACCAGACAGCCGGAGTCCAGAGTTTAGCTTGGGGGCTGAGATTAGTCTTGTTTTGGTGATGTGTGTGTGTTTGTGTGTGTGTGTGTGTGTGTGTGTGTGTGTGTGTGTGTGTGTGTGTGTGTGTGTGTGTGTGTGTGTCTCCCGTTTCATCCTCATTTGCCTGCGCACACACACACACATGGAGCCCGGCAGAATCAGATGTATGCCAGCAGCACATAGCGCACAGATGCAAACCAAACCAGCGTCTACATCCCTCAAACCTCAATCAGCCTCCAGTGCAGCGTGTTGTTATTACTGAGAGTCTGAGGCTGTGTCATGTTTGGAGAAGAGGAGACTGCATCATGTCTCTGTCTTAAACAGGCTAATGCTAAAGTGATGTGGCTGCTGTTTCATGTCCACTCTATTTTACATTCTCTCTCTCTCTCACGAGGTCACAGTGAAGCCATCAGTGTCCAATTAAATCTCTGATGGTGTGGATTGTGCGAGACTCTCAGTCGCTGATAAGGAGGGGCGAGGGGAGATGATGAGAAGGATTTGGGTTTTCTCTCTCTCTCTCTCTCTCTCTACGATACGTGCATAATGACTTCCAGTGACAATTATCTGTGATGGAAGCCCCCTAAACCCCTCCACCCTGCACCCTCTCATCATCCATCCTTTCATCTCTCTCTCCTGGTCTTGATGCATCCTTGATGCAGAGTTCTTTTCATCCCGCCGTTCCTCCTGCGATGATGCCCGTCCTCTGTTGTCCCTTTAAATGTCTTTTTCTGAAATGGCCCAAGCGACTTCAGGGATGACAGTCTCACACACACACACACACACACACACACACACACCCTCTTGCCATGTGAGTAGATACAGAGTGACTGGGTAATGAGGCTCACTCACTCAGGGTCAGTGACCTCACCGACGCTGACATGAAGAGGAGGGAGGATTAGGGAGAAGAGAAAACAAGAGGGGAAGGAACAGTAGGAGGAACAGTAAATATGGAGAGAAGGGCTCGCTTTTCTTCTCCTTTTATTTGTCATCTCTGTGTTCCTTGACAGCATTTGGAGTGCTGCATGCACGCAGGGGAGAGACGAGGGGAAGCAGCAGCAGCAGCAGCAGCATCTTCAGCAGCAGCAGCAGCAGCGGTGGCAGCGAGAGAGAGAAAATGTTTAAGTGCTGATGGCAGCTGCTGGTTGCTGCTGGGACTGGGGTGTCAGCTCTTATTCTGCCACAGTGTGTGTCTGACAGGCAAATGATAGAGAAGAAGCCATGGAGGAGAAGGGGGGGAGAAGGGGGTAGGACCGCTGCTCCTGGTGTCTGTTTTGAAGACAGAATAAGAGCTCCAATAGGGAAAGGGGAGGTGCTGTGGGGGAAGCTGTTATTATATTGACCGCATCTCTAAACTGTCTCCCTCCTCTTCCTTGTATCATTTTTTTTACCCCTTCCCCACAACACCACCCCCCGCTTCCCCCTCCCCCCCTTTACCCTCGTCAATGTCTGCTGATAGATTGAGTTATACTGCTCCCTCAGTGACAGGCATTCCGTCACGTTTCCACGGCGCTGAGGTCAGAGGTGGCTGCTCGTTATTGGCTGTTGTCTCTAATCATCGCAGATCATGCTGTGTGTTTGTTGGCCCTCCTCCTCCTCCTCTCTCGACCTCGCTGACCCCACAGTATGCAGTAGAGCGCGACCCCCGGGGGCCAAGGGGTC